>NW_027197919.1:0-52464 GCF_038502225.1 Cherax quadricarinatus
GTATTATTTGATATCGAGAAAAACTTCATCCAAGGAGATGGAGGAGAAATACTTGGGGTGGAAGTGGATGGTGGGGGAAATCTTTGTATTACTGATATTGAGAAAAACTTGACCCCAGGAATTGGAGCAGGGAATTTGGGATGCAAGTGGGAGTCCATTTTGAATGCTTACCCCACAGAGGGGGAATCCAAGGAGATGGAGTCTTGGCATTATTGATATCGAGAAAAACTTGATCCAAGGAAGTAGAGCAGGAATATTTGGGGTGAAAGTGGAGTCCATTTTCAATGCTTACCCTCCCCCAGAGGGGGAATCCAAAAACTTGATCCGAGGAGATGGAGTCTTTGTATTATTGATATCGAGAAAACTTGATCCGAGGAATTGGAGAGCACAAGAAATTAAAAAAAAAAAAATTAAAAAAATCGGAAAAAATTCGGGGGTGGGGAGATCCAGACGACGCTGCAGAAGGCGCGAGCGGCGTGAGGGTGGGCGCGGGTCAGCGGCGGGCCCCTTGGTCGGGCAGGCGCACGGGGCACGGGTGGGGGCGTGGTAGGGGTCGAGGGCGAGGTGGTCGAGGGTGATGTGGTCGAGGGTGAGGTGGTCGAGGGTGAGGTGGTCGAGGGTGAGGTCAATGTCGCGGGTCGTGGACGGGCGGTGCGAGGCGCAGCGCGGGCCCAGAAGGAAGACCGCTCAGCCGCAGACCTTTCGGGAGGAGGACCGGTCAGGAATACAGCGCTCAGCCGCAGAGACCGCTCAACGCTTTGACACCTACTTATATATATATATCTTTCTTTCTTTCAACACACTGGCAGTATCCCACCGAGGTGGGGTGGCCCAAAAGGAAAAACTAAAGTTTCTCCTTTTACATTTAGTAATATATACAGGAGAAGAGGTTACTAGCCCCTTGCTCCCGGCATTTTAGTCGCCTCTTATAACACGTATGGCTTACGGAGGAAGAATTCTGTTCCACTTCCCCATGGAGATAAGAGGAAATAAACAAGAATAAGAACTAGAAAGAAAATAGAAGTAAACCCAGAGGGGTGTGTATATATATGCTTGTACATGCATGTGTAGTGTGACCTAATGTAAGTAGAAGTAGCAAGACGTACCTGAGATCTTGCATGTTCATGAGACAGAAAAAAGGACACCAGCAATCCTACCATCATGTAAAACAATTACAGGCTTCTTTGTTTTACACTCACTTGGCAGGACGGTAGTACTCCTCCTGGGTGGTTGCTGTCTACCAACCTACTACCTATGATATATATATATAAATATATATATATATATATATATATATATATATATATATATATATATATATATATATATATATATATATGTCGTGCCGAATATGTATAACTGGTCAATTAGCAAAAACTCATTTAAAATTAAGTCCTTTCTAAAATTTTTCTCTTATACGTTTAAAGGTATATTTTTTCATTAATGTTTATGTAAAAATTTTCATTTTGCACCAAAAGAATCTTAGAAAATTTACCTAACCTTATTATAACAAGAACAATTTGTTTTAGCCTAACCTAACTATACATATTTTAGATTTGTTTACAATAATTTAATACTAAACAAACACAGTGAAAAAATATATTTTTCGTTAGGTTCAGAATGATTTTGGTGAAATTATTGCATACACAAATTTTCACTTGTCCTATATGGCAAGATGAACGTTGCTATTTAAGCCAAGATCGAAGTTCTGCCTATTCATGACATATATATATATATATATATATATATATATATATATATATATATATATATATATATATATATATATATATATATATATATATATATATATATATTAATATATACATACACATTACAGTCAGTCACAACATGGCAAATTGACTGAAAACCAAAGTCATTGTCCTTTGTTCCACTTGACTTGTATGAAACATTATAGATTCAGCCATTATAAAACATGATAAATCTTTCATTATACAATAATAGGGATGGTTTATTCAAAATAGATTCGTTCATAGTGGAGGCATAGTCCATATTCTAAAACAGGAATCCTATACAAATCCTATGGATTGGATTAAATATAGCACATAGAGGTGGGAAATAAATGGTATAAAAATACCGACACAATGGTAATATAAACACAAATGCAGTATAATGTGATCCTTTATTGACATACGCTGCCCACACAGTGGGCAGCGTACAAACAGAACTACCTGGGGTGGAAGGAACGCGAGCATTTATAGTCCGGCTGAGGTCAGGTGAAGAATGCTGCATCTGGAATGCTGAAGAATGCAGCATTCTTCACCTGACCTCAGCCGACTATAAATACTCGCGTTCCTTCCACCCCAGGTAGTTCTGTTTGTGACTGAAAAAGCCCACTGTGTGGGCGAAACGTAGTCAATAAAGGATCACATTATACTGCATTTGTGTTTATATTGCCAGCACATAGAGGTATAGAGTCGGTTCTGATTGTTAGACCAGAGTCTCCCTAAGAACCTTGTGGGATAAAAAAAAAATGACCTATGGACAATGTAACTTTGGGTAAACAATATATGTCTACCCTTGAAATGAGTTCGCTTGTATGTGAGTCACTGTGAACCATTTTCTAAGGTATGGAAAAAATACCCAGACAGTTGCCTGATATCAATATTTAGATTGTTAAACCTTTTACTTCATATCGAAGTTGATGGAATTCTAGATGATTGTCACGCCACTAATTGTTATGCTTGTGCTGCCACAATAGTATCAGTGCTTGTGGGATGGCGGTCTTATAATGTCTTGAAAAGCAGTCAACCTTCCAGGCACCTTGGAGTCCAGCTAGCGCTAGACTTTGATCCAAGGCAGCCAGCTTTCAGGGAGAAGGCTTACAGCTTTTCATCTCGTCCCCTGCATGCATCAGCCTTACTAGAGATATTAACTCCAAGGTATTGGTCCAGTGTGGGTAGATTGGTAAAGCACTGCGTACCTTCTTCCAAGGTTCGTAGGTTCGAGTCTCCTTCAGCCAGAGATCAGTGTTTATGTCGTGCCGAATACGTAAAACTGGTCAATTAGCAAGAACTCATTTAAAATTAAGTCCTCTCTGAAATTTTCTCTTATACATTTAAAGATATATTTTTTTCAATAATGTTAATGTAACAATTTTTAATTTTGCACCAAAGGGAACTTAGAAAACTTACCTAACCTTATTATAACAAGAGAAATTTATTTTAGCCTAACCCTTAACTAAATATATTTAAGATTTGTTTACAATAATTTAATATAAACAAACACAGTGAAATATATTTTTTCTGTTAGGTTAAGAATGATTTGGCAAAATTATTGCATACACAAATTTTCGCTTGTCCTATATGGCAAGATGAGCGTTGCTATTTAAGCCAAGATCGCAAATTCTGCCTATTCGGCACGACATATATATATATACGCAACACGCAAGACAAACCACGGAGTATGTAAATCAGTCGTGATTTTTCACACAGGTTTGTGTGCGTCATCAGGGGCTATGTAAATTACAAGAGCAGCAATAGGTAGATTGTATTTATGTGAGTTGTACACAACTAGTTGTATTTCTTTTAGTTGTACACAAGTAGTTGTGCTAAGATATTTGTGCTCAGCTTTTGTTCGAGTAGTTGAACTCAGTCGTAAACGCGATCTCCTAGTGGATACCACTGGGGAATCCTGCTAACAGTGACAACGACTACGTCTGCTGCACGACCCTCATCTGATGTCGTAGTATATAAGCGCCAGTCTTCCCGGCTGTGCTTCAGATTCATCAAGACTACGGAAGCTAATCACCTGCTCCAGGCTAAGGGATTGATTTCCTCGTCCTCACATTATGTCCTTGTATTCATAAAGGCATTGAATGGTGAAAGGTTTACAAACGAAAGATACTCAGATGTTGAACATTTGTCTAATTCATCTTATCGGTACTGTAAAGCATTTAGATACAACTTGTACACAAGCAGCTGTACTTAGTTGTACACTTAGGGCAAGATATATCAGGAAATAGAACAAGGGTTTCCTGATGCGGGTCTTAGACCCTGGCTGCCTTCAAGAGGAGGCTGGACAGATACTTAAAGTCGGTGCCGGATCAGCCGGGCTGTGATTTATATGTTGGGCTATGCGGCCAGCGTAACAGCCTGATTGATCAGACGCTGATCCACCGGGAAGCCTGGTCGTGGACCATGCTGCTGGGGCGCTGACCCCGGAATACCCTCCATTCAGGTAAACTCCCAGTTACATAATGACCCGTAACTGGAGCTGTTGGTCGTCTCACTGAGGTCTTCCTCTGGCATACCAGTCCACCCCTTTAAGAAAAGTATGATTACATTTCCTATTATGAATTATTAGTTGTACTCTGTTCTAAGAAAAATGGGAACTTGTTTATTTTTCAAACTATTCATTATCTGTAAACAGTAACAACGATATACAAAAAGGAAAGTAACAGATTAAATAAGTTTATCCTAAATGACTAAATTACTGCACACGTGGTATTTAAACAGACGTATTATTAACAAATCTCAAAGGTGAAGCAGTTGACCAATGGAAATAAGCCACTTTGTCCGGCTTTTCTAAGTTGTCCTAGGATATTTACACATGTAATACTATGTATGATAATTGCACTTATGTGCCTTAACCATTTCACACAGACTTTTCACCTAATTATATTGAAAACTTGACGACCATAATCACCTGGGAGAACCCTAACGAGGTTTAAATCCTCTCGATAAGTTACAGGATGCGCCTCACCTCCCTTCCTCTGCTCTCACTATAAACAAACCGTGTTATCTCATAATTCTATTCGAATTCCCTCAACATGTACAGCTATTGGAATTGGAAAATAATTTTGGTACAAATTCGCAGTTTGCGTAGTAATAAAATATGCATCGTTTTTCAAGCATCACCAGATCGACAATTATATTCATACCTTCTATATTGTGTGTTACCAGGATATATATTGTTTGGCTACCCTGATGTATATTGTGTGTTTATCATATATACTGTGTGGCTATCCTATAATAATAATAATAATAATAATAATAATAATTATTATTATTATTCATTATTATTATTTCTACAAGTACATGTATAACGTATATAGATCATAGCTGACATCAATGACATACTACTATATAGAAAGCCGCTTGTTATGCAGATCATTTCTGGCAAATTAGGTTATTTTTGTCCCCAGGATGCGACCCACACCAGTTGACTAACACCCAGGTACCTATTTTACGGACAGGTGAACACGGACAGCAGGTGTCTTAAGGAAACACGTCCTAGTGTTGTCGCCCGTACCTGGGATCTTCCCCGGACCTCAGTGTGTGATGGTGTGAGGGTACGTCTCGTATACATACCATGATACAGGAAGGTTGGTCATAAAATAATTCTAACATACTCCCAACTCACTCCAGTGATCTAGAGTGACGGGAGTCACCACAGTGGCTATTACAGTGTGACGGGAGTCCTCAGTAGCTAGTACAGTGTAACGGGAGCCACCACAGTGGCTGGTACAGTATGACGGGAGCCACCACAGTGGCTAGTACAGTGTAACGGGAGCCACCACAGTGGTTAGTACAGTGTAACGGGAGTCACCACAGTGGCTGGTACAGTGTGACGGGAGCCACCACAGTGGCTGATACAGTGTAACGGGAGCCATCACAGTGGCTGGTACAGTGTAACGGGAGTCACCACAGTGGCTGGTACAGTGCAACGGGAGCCACCACAGTGGCTGGTACAGTGTGACGGGAGCCACCACAGTGGCTGATACAGTGTAACGGGAGCCACCACAGTGGCTGATAGTGTAACGGGAGCCACCACAGTGGCTGATACAGTGTAACGGGAGCCACCACAGTGGCTGATACAGTGTAACGGGAGCCACCACAGTGGCTGATACAGTGTAACGGGAGCCACCACAGTGGCTGGTACAGTGTAACGGGAGCCATCACAGTGGCTGATACAGTGTAACGGGAGCCACCACAGTGACTGATACAGTGTAACGGGAGCCACCACAGTGGCTGGTACAGTGTAACGGGAGCCACCACAGTGGCTGGTACAGTGTAACGGGAGCCACCACAGTGGCTGGTACAGTGTAACGGGAGCCACCACAGTGGCTGGTACAGTGTAACGGGAGCCACCACAGTGGCTGATACAGTGTAACGGGAACCACCACAGTGACTGATACAGTGTAATGGGAGCCACCACAGTGGCTGGTACAGTGTAACGGGAGCCACCACAGTGACTGATACAGTGTAACGGGAGCCATCACAGTGGCTGATACAGTGTAACGGGAACCACCACAGTGACTGATACAGTGTAACGGGAGCCACCACAGTGGCTGGTACAGTGTAACGGGAGCCACCACAGTGACTGATACAGTGTAACGGGAGCCACCACAGTGACTGATACAGTGTAACGGGAGCCACCACAGTGGCTGGTACAGTGTAACGGGAGCCATCACAGTGGCTGATACAGTGTAACGGGAGCCACCACAGTGACTGATACAGTGTAACGGGAGCCACCACAGTGGCTGGTACAGTGTAACGGGAGCCATCACAGTGGCTGATACAGTGTAACGGGAGCCACCACAGTGACTGATACAGTGTAACGGGAGCCACCACAGTGACTGATACAGTGTAACGGGAACCACCACAGTGGCTGGTACAGTGTAACGGGAGCCACCACAGTGACTGGTACAGTGTAACGGGAGCCACCACAGTGGCTGGTACAGTGTAACGGGAGCCACCACAGTGACTGGTACAGTGTAACGGGAGCCACCACAGTGGCTGGTACAGTGTTTCTTGTTCTCCTTCTACCACAACATTCTTGACATGTCGCCTTAAAAGTGTTTTTGGCTCTGCAATATTCAGGACTCTGAGGTTTTTATTTATAGTCTAACTTTAAACTACCTGAAATACAGTGAGGAAGACTTTATGTGAGACGAGTGTAGTAATTATTATTGAGTGAGAGACAAGGCGAGTAGGCACGATAACTTGCTCAGGAGTGACTAGCCTGAAAATATCCATCTAATTGGAAAAATATTGATTCTCAGAATTGTATCAACGGATTTTTTTTTTTTATGAATTTTATCTGGGGGAAGTGTATAATGTGTGAGTCATACACAGCCTGGATAATGGAAGGCAATCCGTTTTGAGTTATGGAAAGAGAATTAGCTGTGAGTTCTTGGAACAAGATCACCCCTCTAGTATCAAGGCAGCTACCCCTCGAAGGGTCAGTCAAGGGACTGATGCTAATGTCCCGAAGTACACAGTGAAGATGAACGTGACGGTGATGAATTATACTGAAGAGTACCAGAAGTGTGTTGACACGGGGGATATACCTCGACACTTTCTGATCTCCCGTAACCTCCTCCTGGCCGCTATTGTTCACTGCTATGTCGTCTTTGTTCTCGGATCATTCAGTAAGTTATCCTTAGATAACTAAAGCGGACGGACAATATATAATAATGTATCGATTTGTTAGCTTTGTTATATATTCTGGTATGAATTAATTGTGTTTATCTGACAGTTTTTTCTGTGTAACAATCTCATGCCGGGATTCCCCAGTGACTTAGTTGTTATCGTCACTGTTGCTTATAAATATTCATGTTTAAACAAGCAAGAAATAATTTTGATAACAATTATCATTGTTACACAATACTATGACGTTGACAGGTAAGTCTTGTAGTTCAGGCATTTTGATTCACTGGAGACCGAAGGACTTGTGTCTAGGATACAACTCTTCGAATTAATCTGGTTTTGTCATCCCAGTAGCCTCAATGTAGATACCACTAAAGCGACTTTTATGTATCACCTGATGTGACTGTGTGGGTTGTGTATGAGCATCCAGTCGATGCTTTTAACCTGTCTACCGGCACATTTATTTTTTTTCTATCCTCTTTAGTTCCGTCACAGTGAATCCCGAAGGACCCATTTTATTTAAATTAATTTTCCCACGGGCCCTAGATTTTTGAAAGGTCTGTTTATTCAACAAGCCGACAAACTCATTTTTCCAGTTTAATCTATCAAGTGAAAGACACGTAACTGACTATGTAGTTAAATGAAAGTATTAAACAAACTTTTTTAATGAAATGGTTCATACTGCTTTGTCGACTCTGTTCTGAATTTCAGTGGCATCACAACAGGTTCCACATTCATCCTGTTTCTGTATTTTGATTTTATATAAACAGCTGGGAGAAAGTTAGCTCACATAAATATGTAGAAAGGAATGGTATTAAATATCTCGGTACTTTGGATGTCAGTTCTGGCTCCCCATTTTTCACATGCAACCAAAAGTCTGATCAGCTGTACTGAATGGACCTTGCCCATTGTTCAATGGAGGTTTGATATGTCAGACACTGCAACATCATGGAATCTTGATTCTGAGGACATGTACATAACCTTCACGACTACGACAACTACTACCACAACTAACCCATCTCTTTGGGTAGGACCTACTTCCACTGGGGAATCCCGCCTACCAGTGACTATGCCCTCGTTTGCTACCCGTCCCATTTCCACCTGACGTTACTATATAAGTGTCAGGCGCCTTGCTTCTGCTTCAGTATCTCCACGACTATGGTGCTCTTCGCACCTACTGCTAGGTTGAGGGACTGATTACCTCATCTTCTGTACATAGTTCTCCTGTCTTCAAATTATGTCCTGGAATTTGTATTGATAAAGCCACTGGATGGCGAAACGTCTACAATAAAGATACCCAGATGTTGCACATGTGTCTCAATTTCAACCCAACTAGGTAGACTATCCCACTCATCAACTACCCTATTTCCAAACCAATACTTTCCTATGTCCTTTCTAAATCTAAACTTATCTAATTTAAATCCATTACTGCGGGTTCTCTCTTGGAGAGATATCCTCAAGACCTTATTAATATCCCCTTTATTAATACCTATCTTCCACTTATACACTTCGATCAGGTCTCCCCTCATTCTTCGTCTAACAAGTGAGTGTAACTTAAGAGTCTTCAATCTTTCTTCATAAGGAAGATATCTAATGCTATGTATTAATTTAGTCATCCTACGCTGAATGTTTTCTAACGAATTTATGTCCAGTTTGTAATATGGAGACCAGAACTGAGCTGCATAATCTAGTGTTTGTGTTGTTTTTCTGACTCCACTGGTGCTGTCAAAAAGTTGAGGTTATACGGGTATTTTTTGTTGTGTTGTCAATGTATTTTGTAACAGAATGGAATATTTAAAAGAAAAAAACAGCATGTGTGTGAAACTGTCTCAAGCTCGGTAAAATGGTTAGTGAAACAGAATTACAGTTTTCTCTGAAAACAGGACAAATGTCTCTTGAGGATAATTAAGACTTCGGTCAACTGTCAACATCAAAACAGATATCAACATTGAGTGACTGAGTCTAAAGCTATTCACGCGATCGTCGTCAAAGTATTCAGGACGCTGCATGTGCTGTGGGATTTTCTAATAGGCCGTGTTAAAGTATTTTGACTAAAAATTTGAATGTGATGCAAGTGGTTTCAAAATAAATGCCTCAATTACTGACTCAAGACCAGAAAGAACATGGTTTACTGGCCAAAAACAGCATGGCAGTGGTCCCCCACCCTCTCTACTCTCCAGATCCAGCACCTCCTGGGACTTCTTTTTCTTCCCAAAAATAAAAGTGGTACTCAAGGGGCAGCGTTTGAACGATGTGTAGGAGATTCAAGCAGAATCGTAGACCAAACTAGACATAAGAACATTGTAGATCAATGGTTCAGAGAACCGACATGCTGATAAATTTATCAACATGTCGGTTCTCTGAACCATTGATCTACAATCCTGTCAGACACTGCAACTTCTTGGGATCTTAATACTTGGGAATTCTTCGCTTGCCTAACCCTTGGGCACGACCTACTTCCACATTGAACAAATGTGACACCACCTATGACTGCTGTACCTCTCCTGCCATACGGTTTATAAGCTCCTTCTCCGCACTTATGCCGTATTCTATTCAAGATTGATGGACTGACCACATCGACTCAAGGCTGAGGGACTGATTACCTCATTCTCCTCCTGTTCTTCAAGATTCTCCTTTGTACGGACTGATGAAGCCACTGTGTGGCGAAACGTTTCCTCAATAAAGATATCCAAGAGTTGCACATGTGTCTAATTTATCAACATGTCGGTTCTCTGAACCATTCATCTACAAGTCTCCCCTCATTCTTCGTCTAACAAGTGAATGTAACTTAAGAGTCTTCAATCTTATGAAAGAAGAGTTCCAGAAATGTTTCGAGAAGTGGCAAAGGCGTTGGTATCAATGTCTCGAGGGGGAGAACTTCAACTAGGTGATTAGGTAAGCCTATACACTTTTTTCACGGCAATCCACAAACTTTTTGATAGCACCCCGTATTTCCGAGCATAATACTTCCAGAGCTGTAATAAAGTTGGTCTTCGGCCTCCGTCTGTTGTCTTGTATGACGAGTGAACATTAAAATGGTATAAAATACCAACAGGTTGTTAGGTAAGACACATATGCAACAGATAGGTATCTTTATTTCGATAATAAAGATACCTAACTGTTGCATATGTGTCTTACCTAACAACTTGTATGACAGCTGATACACTAAACCCATTTGGGGTATTAAATGAGTAGCACTGTATCAGAACGTCCATGTTGGTGAATTTTCTGCTTTGAAGGTGAGGTTATCAGTGTTCTAGGATCTACAAAGATGTCCGGGTAAGGGAGCTGTCAGTCTCTTTAGAACTCTGGGGTGTATTTATTGTTGAAATCCAGTATACTGATCTGCTCCAGGAGGCTGTGTATGTTGAAATGCCTTAAACACAGTATAAGAAACACTATTGCTTAAAAAAGAGACATAAGAACAGTGTGTGTGTGAGGTGTGTGAGTGGCATGCAAAGAATAAGTTACAATTTATTCGGCGTATGTACACACTCCCATATAGGCTTCCTTCAAGCCAGCGAACCAGGTGCTAGGGTTTAATAATTTTTAAGAGTACCCGTCATTAAATCAGTACCTTGGTTCATTGTCCAATCACAGGCGAGCCCGCCAAGTGCTGTGGCAATGAGGTTCACTTGCGGTCAGCATTTGCCAGACTTGCCTACCTGCTGGTTGAGTACGGTGCTCTCTCTCTGGCTTCTGTTTTTTGCCATTCTGTCACTGTGTGGTACACTTACTATTCCAATCTTTGTATATAGTTTACTTAAGTGTAAATATTTGTATATATCTGGTGAAGGAAATCCAAGTTAAAGTCTATCAGCTGAGTTTGTTTTGCTCCAAACCCATTACGACTAGGTCACAGGCCATTCTTAACTGTGTTCGTAATTGTGTGTGTACTCATCTGTATGCGGATGCAGGGGTCGAGTCTCAGCTCATGGCCCTGTTTCTTCACTGGTCGCTACTAGGTTCACCCATTCATTCCTGGCTTTTTGAGCCATATCACATACCTCTTCTTAAAGCTATGTATGGATTCTGCCTCTACCACTTCATTCTCCAGGTAATTCCACTTCCTAACTACTTGAAGGCTGAAAAAATACTTCCTAACATCTCTGTGACTCAGATATGTTTTCAATTTCCAGCTGTCCCTTCGGGTTCCTATTTCCTGTCTCTCAATCTGTCTCTATCCACGTCATTAATTCCTCTCAGTATTTTGTACGTACTCATCATCACCCCTGGGCCTCTTTCCTCTAGTCAAGTGTCATCAGGTTGAGTTCCCTTAACCTTTCGGAACAGGACATATCCCTTAGCCCCGGAACTAATCTTGTTGCAAGCCTATGCACTCTCCAATTTCTTCACATGCTCAACCAGGTGTGGGTTCCATACTGGTGCTGCATACTCCAGTATGCTGTCTGATGAGCACAGTATACAATGTCATAAATGAAACATTAATTAGATTTCTAAAAGCTAGTTTTAAATTTGCCAGAAGTTTATTTTCTGTAGTAATTTAGTTGATGTACACCTCAGGTGATATGATCGGCACAATACTCACCCCAAGGTCCTCCTTGAGGGAGATTTGCAACCTTTGCTCCTTGAGCCTATATTCCATGTGCAGTCTTCTTTTCCCAAACTTCATAATTTTGGACTTGCTGGGGTTAAACTCCAGTAGCTACTTGTCAGACCAGACCTGCAGTCTGTCCAGATCCATTGGTAGCTTTTCCTGGTCTTCGCCTGCTTATATTCTCATTAATTTCACATCATTTGCAAACAGGGATACCTCTGACTCGTTTTACCCTTCCCTTGTAGTAATCCTTGTGGAACCCCACTTATCATATTCACCCATTTCAGTGCACGGATAATCGCTCATTGTTTCCTTCCTTCTAATTATGCTTCGATCTATTATAGTCTTTTCCCTGTTATTCTGTCTGTTCCTCTAGTGGTTCTTAGTCAAAAGATTCCCTACAACTTAAGATACTATCTACCCATCCCTTCTCTCCTGCCTTATTTGTTACCTTGTCGTAGAACTCCGGGATGTTTACCAGACAGGATTTACCATCTCTAAAGCAATGCTGGTTGTCATCTGTGAACCAACTCATTTTTACGTGCCCACGACTCTTCTAATAATCTTCTCCATAGCCTTATATATTATGCATGTCAGTGACACTGTAGTTTAGCCTTTTCACTGTCCAGACCCCCAAAATATAACTTGCTCTCAATGTTCAAAAATTGAAAAAAAAAATCTAAGTTAAAAGAGTTAATTTTTGTAGCGGAAATAAAACAAAACAAAAATTCCCATCAGTACTTACGGAGATAAAATAGTCGTGAGGGTGACGGTCGACGACCAACTGACGGCACCATCGGCAGCTGCCTCTCACTCCGCATTATTTTATTTATTTTTATCTTACAATTTTTCTAGGGGGTTTCTAGAATTTTACATTTTCCAGTCTTTTGTGGCTTGTGAAACTCATATAATGTACACTGTACATATATCCACCAGTTGTATACAACACAATACCTGCACTAAGAGTGTCGTCAGTATATTTACACAACTTATTTACACAACACCAAACACAGATAAAAGTGTTTCACATTACTACTGTTCTAATGTTTACATTTATGTATACACGTACTGAACATGTTCCTAGAACTGCTGCAGTCTGTGAAACTCTAAAACACGAGTGTGTCTGCGCTTTTGTGGGCGTATTGTTGTGTGTGCACAGACAAATCTGTTCTGAGCCCATGTCTTATTTGTAGCAGGAAGTGTTAGGAAGTGATGACCATGCCTCAGACGACAGGTAAAATGGTGATCACTTCGGGGGTTTTGCTGTACCTCAAGTGTTGTGACCTGGCATTTCAAAATTATTTGCCTGATGACAGACAAAAATAGGCATACGATGTTCTGTTGCCTGTCCTCATGTGCTACATCATATATGCACTGAGCATTGAAATTTCCACGAGATGGAAGAAGAGATCCGTGTACCACTTATAACTCTTGCGAACACTGCCAACAAATTCAATCTGCATGTCACATTTGTCCGCCAAACGCATATTGACGGTCTAATCAAGGACAACCGCCGGATCCAGAATGGATTCACTCTTCCGGTGTCTTTCATTTCGTTGTGGTGAATCGATGTCAACAATGTCGCATTTCTTTTGTCATATTACCATAATGCCATGATGTCACTGGCATGAAACACCTGCGCATCACTGGTACTAGTGCCTGCGTTGAACTTGGACATATGTTGACGTGTTCCATGCACTGTACCATACACATCTGGCATGTTCACGAGCTGAAGATCACTAAGGGGCTTGTGTACCAGTTATCCGTGTGCAATGTGTGTCCCTTACTATGATTTATGACTGGGTTAGGACTTTATTTTTAGGGTTTGTATTGTTTATTTCTTCTATGGTAATATAAAGGTGATTACATGGATGGGGATAAGAGATATAATCAATTCATGTATTCGGTTTTTGCTTTTGCTTTGTCTATAAGCGCTTTGATTATTAGTTCTAATTTGATTTGGATTCTTTGAGGTTGAGATGCTTTGGGGTTGATTTCCTGTTCTGGCGATTTGCTATCACAATAAGAAGTCTGCTAATGTGGGTATGTTAACTGTTTTATCAAATCGTGTAGGGGATGTAGGTATCGTATTGATTATTCCTTTGCTATTCATGTTGGGTGGGTATTTTTATGGGGAGTATTTGGATGAAGATTTGTGTGTTGCTGCTATGACTAACAGAGCCCAAATTCCGTTTTCAGCTTGATTGACCGCTACAAAAACTTCACCTACTGCAGTTTCAGCATTAGTTCATTCTTCAGTTTTAGTTACTGCTGGTGTTTATATTTTAATTCGGTTTAGAAGGGCTTTAGAGAGTTCTGTTCAGACGTTTTTTTTTTTTTTGTTGTTGTTAATTATTTCTTGTCTGACGATATTTATGGCAGGTTTGGTGGCAAATTTTGAGTTTGATGTAAAAAAAATTAAAGGTACCAATGCCTGCGTAGAACCTGAGCATATGTTGACGTGTTACATGCATTGTACCAGACACATTTGGCACGTTCACGCTCAATCAGCCAGCTATTGTTCCATCATTGCTCTCACGACATTACTCGAAATACTCAATAACTTCCAAGTATCTTTCAGTGTTATGCTTCCTGTGTACACAGTTACATCCGACAGAATGAACATTAAAATGGTATAAAATACCGACAGATTGTTAGGTAAGACACATATGCAACAGTTAGGTATCGAAATAAAGATACCTAACTGTTGCATATGTGTCTTACCTAACAGTTACATCCAAATAAGATCAGTTACACAGTGACACAACACAAACACCTTCATACCAAAGTGTTTCCTCTTGCCTGGTACATACTGTTGGAATAACAGTCAACCTTTGAAAAGTATCAAAGCCTCATCAGTAACAAGATTCTTGAAGGGATAAAAATACACATTGAACTTCTGTGTCAGTTACATAAAACATCCGTCATCTTGTATAACATGCAGTTTCTGTCAGGTCTTGTTTTGTCTGAGAAATATAGTATACATAACAGTAGAATAAATCTGTTGACTAGGATAAGATCACGGAAGGTCGGGGTACAAATTATTACCTAACATTTACCTTAATTGAACTGTAAATTTAGATCAAATAAACTCCATTAAACACAAACCGTAATTTCTGAAAATTTTGCATACTTTGTACGTTTTAGCTTATTACATGAGTTGTTTGTAATGTTGCAGGTAACGGTGTAGCAGTGTGGTGTGTGGTGACGTGCACCAACACTAAGCCAGCAGTGAAGGTGCTGATGTGTAGTATGTTCGTGCCCCTCTTGGTGCTCTGTCTGTTGACCAGACCAGCTGTGGCACACACCTTCAATGCCATCCTCACCTGTGACGATGTCAGCTTCAACAGCTCTATCCGGCCAGTAGTGGGTATCATATATTTAATCCTAGCTCAGATGGAACAGATCTCAATCGCTGCAGTGTCCTTCTTGAGGTAAGACAGTACAAAAAATGGGGAGCAAACTGGAAGAAAACATCATAATATTATGCAAAATAGCCACAGTACAAAACAGTAATATTCCAAATAATTTCGTGATTTTTCACATTATTAAGGAACAATAAAAATAATAGGACAATGGAAGACTTATAAAGCTGAGATATGACCTCGCATGTAATCTCATGCATGACTCTACTTACTGAACATTGGAATGTTGTGAAGTGTAACTCGGGTCACCTGTAAAGTTTAAGAGTTGCATGTTAGGCAAATGACAATTTTGTCAACCTAGTTTATAATTGTTACAGATACTATTCATTATAAATGAATCTATTTTATGCAATCCTGAACTGGCATTTACATTGCAATCAATGTTATTTTTTAATGACGCTTGATTCTATTACATTTCGCTCAGCCATGGAGAGGCTTTGTACAAATTTCTCGGCCTTTTGAAAATTAATTGGGTAGTTAAAATCTCTCACGTGAATAAACAGAGCATTAGACTCTTGCCAGTTATAATGCTAGATTTATGTTTTAATTTTAGTTCAAGACATTTTCCAGTTTTCCCAACGTCAACCTTATTGCAAGTTTTACATGGAATTTTACAGACAGCCATTAGAATTTATGAAGGAATTCTTAATCAAATGGTGATACACTATTTACTAGGGTTATGAATTGATCAAGGGCATTGTCTCTACCCTCCTTGATGAAATTTGTGAAAGTAATAGTTGCTGTAGGCAAGTTAGGATCTATATCCAGACATTCCGGCCACGGGAACTTCGCCATGATGGAGTTACCTTGAGTCAAATGGTAGTACTAGCCTGAAACACTACTGCTACTCTCCAAGCTTTAACTCTTTGCAGAAGCAAACGTAGGGTAAATGGAAAGAAGAAACGTATGATAAAATCTACAGTGCTTTATTGTGACTGACGAAATCCAGAGTTTGCAATGCTCACATACAGCTGTAATCCGTATTGATATATACAAAAGATATTTAGTAATATCTCACTTATCTTCATAATTCATATTTGCTGGGTATATATATATATTTCTCATAACATCCATCATTCTACTTCAACACGACTTCGTTTACTGAATCTACTGATAAACGTATCAGCAGAATGATGGCAACATGGTCGCCGCTGAGACATAGTGTGGGACTGAAGAGAGCCGTGGCTGTTGTTGTGTCAATCACTCTCTACTGCATCGTCACAACACTGGTAAGTTTATCGCACCTTTTCTTTGTGCAAATCCTAAATTTATGTTACGAATTGAACGAATTGGGAAGACAAGTGATATGTTCGATTCCGTGAGTGCTAGGATAGGAAAACTTGTAAATGCCATCATCAACATAAATAAACATTAAAAGAATGCCAAGGCATCAATAATTACTAGCAGTGTGAGTGCCAGGTCACGGCTGAGAAAGCCGGAAGTGAAGGATAAGAGAGTAACCAACTGGGTGCCAAAAATTTATAATTTGATAAGTACGAAATACGTACACGATAACAAAGAATTGATGGCTGGCCATGGTAACACTCTTTACTCAAAACAAATTGTTCAAATTTTTGGTTATGAATTATCATCACATGGCCAGGAACCTTGTCCTGGTACAATAAGACTAGCGTAGTTGCTGCGAAAGCAATAAACATCCGCCTTAATTTGACACAGTACACATGAGGCTAACTCCACAACTCGCCAAATTTTCTCCACAAAATACTCCAGAAATATTGCAACATGTTAGATTCCCTTGACACTGTATAATCACTCGACAAACTGCCCCACTGTCACTAGCCCCAAAATTTAACTTTCTGTACGGTGTACAGTATACGTATTTAATATAAAACACTATAGATATTATGTCTTCATTTAGGGTTTGATTGTGCCTAAGGAGCTCGGGTACCTGAAACCTCGCCATGTGTGGTGGGGCATCCGGACTCTGTTCGTCTTCAATATAATGGTGCCCATCCTGGTCACCATAGCATGCTACGCTCTCATGATTTATACTGTGAGTATACTCTAAACACAATAGTGGTTGTTTTGGTCATTATGGCATGTTACACTCTCATGATCTGCACTCTAAACACAATGGTGCCCATCCTGGTCACCATAGCTTGCTACTCAAGCTAATATTTGTCCTGGTCATAATATTATTATGTTCTCATGTGTTCACTGTAAATACACACACAACACAGCGGTGCTGGTTGGTGAATAGGGTTTAAAACCTATCGACTACGTTAGGATCTTTAAGGCTGCATGTGACCTTTTCACCACCAGACAAATGGGATTAATGTAAACATACGATGAGAGAAATGCACCTTTCGGTGTATAATAATAATAATAATAATAATAATAATAATAATAATAATAATAATAATAATAATAATAATAATATAATAATAATCTTTATTTCTACAAGTACATGTACAAGGTATACTGGCTAAGCTGACTAAGCCCGGTGGCCTGGTGGCTAAAGCTCCCGCTTCACACACGGAGGGCCCGGGTTCGATTCCCGGCGGGTGGAAACATTCGACACGTTTCCTTACACCTGTTGTCCTGTTCACCTAGCAGCAAATAGGTACCTGGGTGTTAGTCGACTGGTGTGGGTGGCATCCTGGGGGACAAGATTAAGGACCCCAATGGAAATAAGTTAGACAGTCCTCGATGACGCACTGACTTTCTTGGGTTATCCTGGGTGGCTAACCCTCCGGGGTTAAAAATCCGAACGAAATCTTATCTTATCTTATAGAAAGCCCCTTGTTTTGCAGAGCATTTCTGGCAGATTAGGTAAATTTTGTCCCAGGATGCGACCCACACCAGTCCACTAGCACCCAGGTACCCATTTTACTTATGGGTTAACATTGAACAACAGGTATCGTAAGGAAACACGACCTAATGTTTCCAGCCGTACCGGGGATCGACCCAGGGACCATAGTGTGAGTGCGCTAGCAATCAAGCTACGCGAGTGGTTAGGTTAGGTAAGATTCATCAAGAAATAGGACAAATGTTTCCTGACGCTGGTCTTAGTCATATGATGACAAACCACTGGAGCTTTTGGTCATCTGACCGAAGCCTTCCACTGGCTTTCCCTCCACCCCTTTAAAAATCAAAATGCTCTGTGTAGGAATATTTTCATACGGGCATAAATATATTTGACTTATTTGCTAGTATTAAATATAGAAGTTAAACGTGTTATATTTATTTCATATTGTAACCGTGTGGAAATTACTATTTATTAAAACATAGTTTAGGTAAATATATGTATTATAAAATTTTATTGAATAATCATCAATTTGTCTATGTTAATATAAGTATATTCAACATTTACAGTGGGGTTGCATAGTATGTTAGTTCTAACAGGACGAGTAATAGCGAAAACAAAATAATGAATGGATTAGTTTGGTGAATTCAGTGATGAATGAGAAGTCTCGCATTTGGGACTCTCTGCCGTTTTATCATGGGCCTATTTAAGTTATCTTTGTTATTGAAATCCCTCCTGAGATATTACTTTTTCCTAAATAGAAAGCCATTTATGTTTTCACAAATATAGCAACATTTTAACGCAGAACGTCTTGTGAACCTCAATTCAGGTCATGAGGCGATCATAAAGTCACTTAAAAATAACTCGGGGAATCTGTCTCACGTCCCACCATTATTGTACAAGCGAGCGGCCCATGTCCTTTCACATGCTATTACATTACTTTTTAACAAGTCAGTAGAAACTAGCACTTTCCCGACACTACTCAAGACAGCAAGGGTTACACTAATACATAAAGGTGGTGACCCTACAGATATAAACAACTATAGGCCAATATCAAACTTACCATTGCTATCCAAAATCTTCGAGAAACTCGTGCAAAGGAGGTTATATTCATTTATAACGGCACAAAACATACTCAACCCCTGCCATTTTGGATTCAGGAAAAATAAAAGCACTAATGATGCAATTATAAAAATGATAGACCTGCTTTACACAGCATTGGAAAATAAGGAATATCCGCTAGGAATTTTTATTGACCTAAGAAAAGCTTTTGACACAGTAGACCACGGCATCCTACTCCACAAACTTGACCACTATGGTATAAGAGGCCATGCGCTTGCATATTTTAAATCCTACCTTTCTAATAGGTATCAGTATGTCACCATTAAAGACACAACCTCATCAATACGGCCACTTGATACTGGAGTTCCGCAGGGAAGTGTCCTTGAACCCCTGCTCTTCCTCATTTACATCAATGATCTTCCAAACATATCCCAACACCTGAAACCCATTCTCTTTGCTGACGACACGACTTATGTCATCTCCCACCCTAATCTTGCCACCCTCAACACCATTGTTAATTAACGAGGAGCTGCTCAAAATATCGACTTGGATGACAGCCAATAAACTTACACTTAACACTGGCAAAACCTACTATATTATGTTTGGTAGCAGAGCAGGTGTTGCGCAACTTAACATTAAAATCGACAACACACTAATTGCCAGACATAATGAGGGCAAATTCCTTGGCCTATACCTCGACAACAACCTAAATTTCAGCACCCATATCCAACACATGTCAAAAAAAAGTATCCAAAACGGTGGGGATCCTCTCCAAGATACGATACTACGTGCCGCAAACTGCCCTTCCCACACTATACCATTCACTTATATATCCATACCTCACCTATGCTATCTGTGCTTGGGTTCAACTGCAGCAACACACCTAAAGCCAATAATAACCCAACAAAAAGCTGCAGTAAGAATAATCACTAAATCCCATCCTTGGCAACACCCCTCCACTCTTCATAGATCTTAACTTACTCCCTGTTCAGAACATCCACACTTACTACTGTGCAATCTATATCTACAGGACCTTAAATTCCAATGTTAACCTTGACCTAAAACGCTTTCTTGATAGTTGTGACAGGACCCACAGGCATAACACCAGACACAAACGTCTCTATGACATTCCCCGTGTTCGACTAAACCTTTACAAAAATTCAATGTATTTCAAAGGACCTAAAATCTGGAACACCCTACCTGAAAACTCTAGAACTGCAGACATATTCATCGCTTTCAAAACTACAGTTAGAAAACATCTTATCTCCCTGATACACCCCGACAACTAACTACTTGATAACCACCTGGTGGTTCACAATTATACTCATTCACCCACTGACTATAAACCCAGAAATACTAATCTTAATCTTAAAATAATAAATCCTAACTAGTCATAAGTTTGCCTATGATACTCCAATATAGACACTTTGTATTGTGCCAAAACAAAAGCATTCACATTGCTAAACTCACAAATTATGATGTAGTCACTTAGCCTTAATACCATAATCTGTAAGGATTTAATGTTAAGAATTAATCTAAGTCTGCTCGAAATGCCTAGCCATGCTAGGTGTCCTAGTGGCCCCCTCTGTAATTAGTATTTTATAACATGTAAACCACACAATACCCAAAACCTGTAAACCCCACATTGTAACCCTTATAGAGAATAAACTTGAACTGAATTGAATTGAAACTAGTTAATGGTCCAAGGCGGTCAGAAACATCATGAAAATCAGTTTCCTAAGTGCGGATTATTTGTGTATTGTTCGAGTCACGGTACTGTGAGTCACGGTACTGTGAGTTTATTATTTGCCTGACTATAAGTAGTTTAGTCAGTTGCACAAGTTAGCCACTAGTAGGTCGCTGTAGATGCCTAAAAACCACACAACGAGCCCTTGACGTCCCACAAACATTAACCAGAGAGGGTCAAAAACATCATGTCATGAAATCTCTAATATTTAAGGTTCTTCAGTGAATTAGAGGAGAGAAACTTTCTGCATATGAAATAGTTTACTTTCATAAAATAAACTTCTATTAAGGCCCAATTGCCTGTATCCGTTCAAATCCATGTCACGTTTTTAGCTGTTAATAGCTTAGGTAAATCAGGAATATATTCATATGTGAGATGCAGAGACATGGAAGATGTCAGATCAAAAGATATTACCCGGGGCTGAGCACTATCCAGATAGGCCAAGATAGCCGGCACAACGGGTTACAAATGGTTGTATTAAATGACTACAAAACATCACTACGTGGTATCGGGTTATCTGAAGTTACGGGATCCAGAGATGTGAGACTGGATTTATTCAGTGTTTAGCGGCATGATATGCTCATTTACGATTTCCATTGAGTCTCTGCATTAATTTCGTCAGACTGGCAAATCTAGAATAAGTGTGAAACAGTCTAGCATAAACGATGTGGTATTATTAAGTATATTTAAATACAACTAAACTGGAGAAATATTCACTGTAGACAGGTTCAGTGTATTCCACGAGACTGTTATGCTGTGTGGTAACAATAATTAACATCAAATCGAACGCTGTGACTGATGGATTGAGACATCAGTCAAACCAGATTCAGTGATATAATACACACAAAGACCTGGAACAAATATATATAACCGTTTAGAACTGAAAGCACCTTATATCTATATAAAATATAATGACCTGGTCTGGTGTTAGGACGCGTATGACTCCGGATAATTCCGTCACCAGGGTATGTTCTAAGGACTTTGTATCTTGTTATTTATCTTGTTATTTATCTTTATTTTATAAATATTTACTGACTCCATTTATCTACTGTAAATTGAACCGCTTAGAGTGCATTACTTTCAGATATAATATTTTATAGTGTGTGTTATTCCTCCCAGTATACCGCTCAAGTAAATTATCTTGTATAAGATATTCATAACACAGTATTTGCTCTGATAAATATACAATGTAAATAATTTAAATCTGACTCGTGATTTATGAGTATGGATCGAAGGAAAGTTTATTGGAAATCCCGTAGATCTTTATACTTTTAAAAAATATAACTAGTGTAACCTGCTATTCATTTCTATTTATTGTTGCCTTCGTTTACAGTAATGTTGATGATGTTACATTCTTAATTTCAGCTTATCGGTATTTTCATTCCAGGTGTTTTAACAAAGGTAAAATCTGAGGAAATAGTAATAAGAGTCTGGGAATCATCATTTATTTTAAATTTTCGATATATACTTCAACCTGTTAATCAAAACTCAAAATTGACATAGAATGAAAAGTACTGCACTGCATATTACAAATTAGATATCGAAATTATTACCATATAGAGGAGGCATAATAAAGTGCACAGAAAGCAAAAACACTTGATTGGATTATTATGAGCCTCGAATAATATAACTCTCATTGGAGACAAGCAATTTTTGCTTGGTATGAGGAGACTCGTGTAAACATTATCGTCTGCAAAGTTTTCTGATTGATCAAGATTATAGAAAAATCCAAGTTAATGCAAATAACAGTAATATATTTCTTTAGTTGTACTATGTGTTGGTAGAAGAGGCAAAATTTTGATATCTATGTCCAAATGACAATGTATGATAAGTCAGTGATTGATATAAGTGCATCGGTTAGAAAACTAGGCACTGTGTGACGGCCTCATTGTTGCAAATGTTAATTTTGTTGTGATAAAAGAAAGACAAAGTTTCTGTAATAATTATTATAAGAAAGCACTAAAATCTACACCCTAATTTGTTTGAGGACCTTCTGCTGCCCTCACAGACGTCCCGTGTCAAGTACAGTCATGTCTCCTCTGTAGTATCAACGAGATTATTCCCATAAAAGGTTTTCGTAACAGAATACTCAGCGGAAAACTATATATAACTTCACTCAATAAACTCCTCCAAATAAGGCAGCATTAGAGTGCCTTATTTACAAGGCACATCATTGCATCTTATGGGAAACAACAACCCAAAACGATCCTTCATCTGTTAATGCTATAAACTTGGTGTAGGACTTCAAAATACCACACAACTAGGAACAGGAGCTACAGTCACTTTTGCACTGGAACTAATACAATATAATTCTTGTGAATGTACTTCAGGGAAGTCATCCTCAAGGTCTGCCGCTGGACTATTTTGTACAGGTTTTTCCAAATATTCTGAAGATACATTTGTATGCATGGATGAACATACGAAAGCTGACGCTAATGAAAACCCATCTAACAAGACGGGAAATATACATTAGAAGTAAAGTCACTAGTTACGCAGATATTAAATTTGATAGAGATAATTGCTAATGGTAAATTACTTTTTTTTTCAACTTGCATATCACTGAAAAACAATCTAAAGTTCAAGTTTGCGTTAAATATATTTTCAATGATAATTTGACAGCTGTCATGTGATCTGTCTTGATTATGTTAAGTACTCAAACATAAAATGTACACTTGTTCTTTCATAAAATGAGTCAATATGTCTCAGTATGTCTTATTTATGGTTAGTGCATTTTAAGCGACAACTCACAGGACCAATATTTATGTCTAGTGTATGTGATAACTCACGTCACCAATGTTTGTCACGTCACCAGTGTTTGTCTAGTGTATGTGATAACTCACGTCACCAATGTTTGTCACGTCACCAGTGTTTGTCTAGTGTATGTGATAACTCACGTCACCAATGTTTGTCACGTCACCAGTGTTTGTCTAGTGTATGTGATAACTCACGTCACCAATGTTTGTCACGTCACCAGTGTTTGTCTAGTGTATGTGATAACTCACGTCACCAATGTTTGTCACGTCGCCAGTGTTTGTCTAGTGTATGTGATAACTCACGTCACCAATGTTTGTCACGTCGCCAATGTTTGTCTAGTGTATGTGATAACTCACGTCACCAATGTTTGTCACGTCGCCAATGTTTGTCTAGTGTATGTGATAACTCACGTCACCAATGTTTGTCACGTCGCCAGTGTTTGTCTAGTTTATGTGATAACTCACATCATCAATGTTTGTCACGTCACCAGTGTTTGTCTAGTGTATGTGATAACTCACGTCACCAATGTTTGTCACGTCGCCAGTGTTTGCCTAGTGTATGTGATAACTCACGTCACCAATGTTTGTCGCGTCGCCAGTGTTTGTCTAGTGTATGTGATAACTCACGTCACCAATGTTTGTCACGTCGCCAGTGTTTGTCTAGTGTATGTGATAACTCACGTCACCAATGTTTGTCACGTCGCCAGTGTTTGTCTAGTTTATGTGATAACTCACATCATCAATGTTTGTCACGTCACCAGTGTTTGTCTAGTGTATGTGATAACTCACGTCACCAATGTTTGTCACGTCGCCAGTGTTTGCCTAGTGTATGTGATAACTCACGTCACCAATGTTTGTCACGTCGCCAATGTTTGTCTAGTGTATGTGATAACTCACGTCACCAATGTTTGTCACGTCGCCAGTGTTTGTCTAGTTTATGTGATAACTCACGTCACCAATGTTTGTCACGTCGCCAATGTTTGTCTAGTGTATGTGATAACTCACGTCACCAATGTTTGTCACGTCGCCAGTGTTTGTCTAGTGTATGTGATAACTCAAGTCACCAATGTTTGTCACGTCGCCAGTGTTTGTCTAGTGTATGTGATAACTCACGTCACCAATGTTTGTCACGTCGCCAGTGTTTGTCTAGTGTATGTGATAACTCACGTCACCAATGTTTGTCACATCGCAAGTGTTTGTCTAGTGTATGTGATAACTCACGTCACCAATGTTTGTCTAGTGCATGTTACATCGCAAATCACCGATGAATCATGCAGCTACGTGCATCATTCTATGATATACATGTAAGATATACACATAAATATGTTACTTTAAATAAATGTGTAGTTTGCGCTACATTTTTAAATGTGACCATTAATATGGTCGGGAATCTATTATGAATAATCAATATAAGACGAGATATAGTAAGTTTTCATAATTATAATGTATATTTGGATCTCCCGCTCTCTTCCTCCCTAAAATATAATTCCTGGACATTAACTATATGCATTTTCCTAGTTTAAACACTCTATAACGTGAGGGGAAAAAGAGCAGTAAAACGTAAGCATCTGAGAAATTCAAGATTCAAGTCAGCTGCGAGCGTTGTATAGCCCTTGTGGTTTAGCGCGTCTTTTTTATTATAACAGTCAAGTCAGCTGCCTCTCGGGTATTATAGAAAAACAGGAAACAAGATTTTATCTCTATATCCTTACATACTTATCTCTCTCTCTTTTTTTAAGATCTTGAACAACTAACATTTGCCTCATGTGGTGGCACAGTTACTAATGACTTTTATTTGGTTGCAGATGTATCGTAATTATCGTCGACTCTCCGTATTCCAGCACACCAACAGCCGCAATGTTGAGGCCACACGCTCCATGTTAGCTGTTTTCATCAGTAATCTCCTCCTTGGCTTCCCATATCCAGTCTTTTACCTCCAGGGGAAAAAATCGTTTACCATGAATGTTATTTTCCGGATACTGTTCTCCTCTCACTTTATAGTGGATCCTGTAGTGTTCGTGTGGTTTAACCGGAGCTTCCGGCATCGTGTGGGTGAGAAGGTGGGTGCTGGTGTGGCCTGGATGTCACAGCGTATTTCCCGGACGTCACCCACCGCCACAGTTACAACCATCAGTTCTATTAGCTTGTCACCACTTACAGTGTCCATCAACCGAAGTCAGTTGTGAGGAACCTACTGTCTCAGAGATGTTTTAAAAAAAATTAATTAAATTTCAAAGGTCTTGCTTCAGCTCAGGATAAATTATCGTATGAATACATTATTATAGATTAAATTCACTTTCGTTTTAATATATTGTCTGATTTGTATGTAAATTATTGTTATATTTATGGAGAAGCACTAAACCCATTGGGGTTAAATAGTGCCTGGGAGGGGATTTGTATATAAAAATAATTATGGTATGTTTATTAATTAGACGAAATGGGGAATATTGCCTGCTTCTGCAGGTCTTCGTTAATCAAGGCGTGAAGGTATGTGCCATGAGAAGTTAATGAGATTTTTTACTTGTTTTTAAGCAAGCCTTATTAACCAGTCGACATGCACAGCTCTCCTGGAAGATGTACCCGAAGCTTGGACTCGATGTTTTCTGTGGTCTGGATGAATTTGAGACAGAGTTGGCTGTTTTATTAAGACCTAAGCCAGTCACTTGGCTGGAGCTGGAGGGGACCGTCAGTATGTAGGTAGTCAGTCACTTGATGGCTAGACCAGGACCAGTTAGCACTCAGCAGCAGCCAGACACGTTAACAAGATGAGACTGGACGTCGACTGCTAGGCTACAATAATAATTTACAAAGTCGTGTGACAGAAGGTGTATAAGACTAAGACTACGATTTCAATGACTAGTGTTGTATATGCATATGGCCCTCTGGTTCCAGCGACATGTGCGCTGAGGACGGATAAAGCAATGAATCTTACTATTCACTAATTGTGGTATATGCTAGCTATTTTATGATGTAGAAAACAATGTTATCACAGTGACAGTGTCTTTCACTTGTATATTGGCTTTAGCATGGTATCTGACACACATGCATCAATCCCAGCATGGCAAACCCGTAAAGAGTGCGCACTAGGAACTAATCTCTGTCAGAAAAGAGGAAATTTGCAAAGATGTGCTTGCTCTAATAAACTGTTGCAATAATGAGAAATTTCAAAGCATTTTATCCAGTGGTATATCATCAACCACTCTGAAAAAATACCCTGACTTTGCGCACCGCAAATAACTCATAACTACTCAAACTTTTTTTTTTTTTAACAAGCCGACCGTTTCCCATCAAGGGACGGTGGCTCAAAAAGAAGAAACACTTTCACTATCACTCACTCCATCACTGTCTTGCCAAAGGGGCGCCGATACTACAGTCCAAAACTGCAAATATTCCATCCCGTACTTTGGAGTGTAGACACTGTACAACCCACCTCCAGGACTCAGGTCCGGCTAACTGGTTTTTCTGAATTCTTTCATACACATTACGTTGCTGAAACTCCAACAGCACGTCATAAAAACCACTTGCCTCCATTCCTAAGATGCCCTGAATGTCTTGGCTCCTCGCACACAAAACCACCTTTACCCCCTCCCTCCAACCTTTGCGAGGACGACCCCCTAACCCACCTTCCCTCCACTATAGATTTGTACACCCTCAAAGTCATCTTGCTCTCTTCTCTCTAAATGTTCGAACCATCTCAACAATCCCTCTTAGCCGTCTCGATAATATTTTTAGTAACCCTGCACCTCCTTTGAATCTCCAAGCTTCTAATTCTCTGCATAATATTCACACCACACATTGTCCTCAAACATGACATCTCCACTGCCTCCAGCCCTCTCCTTGTTGCAACATTCACCACCCATGCTTTACACCCATACAAGAGCGTTGGTACAACTATACTCTCATATATCCCCTTCTTTGTTTCCATGGACAAAGTTCTTTGTCTCCTCAGACTCCTAAGTGCACCACTCACCTTTTTCCCCTCATCAATTCCATGATTCATCTCATCTTTCATAGCCAATGATCCTTTTTAAATCACTTACTCTAGGCTGGAATACTGCTGTACATTAACATCCCCATTCAAGGCAGGTGAAATTGCAGAACGAGAGAATGTACAGAGAACCTTTACTGCATGTATAAGTTACATCAAACACCTTAACTACTGGGAGCGCCTGGAAGCACTTGACTTGTACTCACTAGAGCGCAGGCGAGAGAGATATATCATAATCTACACCTGGAAGATTCTGGAGGGATTGGTCCCTAATATGCACACAGCAATCACTCCATACGAAAGCAAAAGACTTGGCAGGCAATGCAACATACCCCCAGTAAAAAGTAGGGGCGTCACTGGTACACTAAGAGAAAACGTAATAAGTGTCCAGGGCCCAAAACTGTTCAACAGCCTCCCACCAGCACTAAGGGGCATTATGAGAAGACCCCTGGCTGTCTTCAAGAGGGAGATGGACAGTTACCTCCTCTTCAAGGGGGGCTCCTTGGAGTGGTGAAGAGGCTCTTGGCCTGAGGAATTAGACCTGCCGGTCTCCTTCCTCAGACCGAACCTAATTACCCCCAATCCCCCCTTCCCTATCCCATCCTCCCTATCCTCCCCTTTTTCCTTTCCTCCTCCTCCCCACCCCTCCCTTTTGCTGTTCCTTTTTTGGCCTTTGGGATTTTTCCCACAGGCATGCTAGTTCCTGGGTAGGGAAAAGGGTACCAGGGTCCATCCCATTCCGTTGAGGTTCTTGGCGGTGGCGTAGTTTGCCGTGGAATCTGGATTGCCTGGAGATGTCCCGATCCCTCTCTGGTATCCCGGAGGGTGGCTTTGGGTGTCTTTCGGGCGATGGGTGTATCTCTGGAAGCCACCTTTCGGATTCCGGGGGTGGTGGCTGAATGAGGTATGCTTTGTGGCAGATATCCGGCCGCGCTCTCTTTTGTCCACAGAGGTAGCTCGGCAGATGTGAGGTTGCTATCTCGGATTGCTGGTTTACTGGCATGATGGGTAGGGTATGGCACGGGTTCCATGCTGCATCTGTGCTACTTGCGGTGCTGAGGTCCTCTTGGGTGACGAGGGAGATTTCTGGCCCTTTCATTCCTCCTAGGAGCTATCCCTCCCCGGTCCCCCCTTTTCTTATTCTTTTTTTTATTTTTATTTTCTTCTATTTTTTCTTAAAAACGAAAAGAAAGAAGTAACCTTACCATGGAGTACCCGATCCATGACCCCGCTACCCCTGGGCCCATTATTGTTACCACACCCCGTTCTGACCTCGCCTCGTCTTTTGGCCACTCTTCGGACATTTCTAAGTCCCCTGTACCTCTTGCTGGTGCTGTTTCCTCACCCGCTTCAGGTACCGGGGCTTCCACTGACTTCAATCTATTAAACCGGGTATAGGTTACTGGCCGTCTTCTTGTCACCAGTGTCGAGGTTGGCAGACTACTCTCTCCCGTCTTCGCATTGGCCATACTCGTCTTACTCATGGTTATCTCATGGAGAGGTGCCCTGCTCCTCTGTGAGAATTGTCAGGTTCCATTATCGGTTAGCCACATTCTATTAGACTGCCCACTTTATCAACGAGCACGCAGAATATACCTCCAACGTCGTCTTCGCTCCGCTGCTCACTCTTTACCTTCCCTTCTCGCTAATGGACCCACCTTTCATCCGGACACTCTCATTGACTTTTTGACAACAACTGACTTACTTCACAAACTCTGATGATACCTTCAGCCCTTTCTATCTCAATCTCTTGCTGCCCTCTACCCCCACACTATCCCCTGCCCCATTGTTTTCTGTAACTTACTGATCATCCCTCCCCCCTTCTACTGCCCAATACTCTCGTTTCCTTCCCTACCCTGCAGCGCTGCATAGTCCTTGTGGCTTAGCACTTCTTTTTTATTATAATAATAATGGACAGATATCTAAAGACGGTGCCGGATCAACCGGGCTGTGGTTCGTACGTTGGATTGCGTGCAGCCAGCAGTAACAGCCTCATTGATCAGGCCCTGATCCACCGGGAGGCCTGGTCGTGGACCGGGCCGCAGGAGCATTGATCCCCGGAATGCCCTCCAGGTAGACTCCTGCTGACACATCCACTCCTAAATATCTGAATAAATTCACCTCCTCTTTACTCTCTCCCTCTGATCTGATACCCAATCTTTCGTTAGCTAATTTTTTTGCTATCCTCATCACCTTACTTTTTCCTGTATTCACTTCTAATTTTCTTCTTTTACATACCCTACCAAACTAATCCACCAACCTCTGCAACTTCTCGTCAGAATCTCCCAAAAGCACAGTGTCATCAGCAAAGAGCAACTGTGGCAACTTCCACTCTGTATTAGATTCTTTATCTTTTAACCCTACACCCTTTCCAACTCCCGAGCATTCACTTCTCTTACAACCCCATCGATAAATATGTTGAACAACCACGGTGACATCACACATCCTTGTCTAAGGCCTACTTTTACTGGGAAATAATCTCCCCCTCTGCTACGTACTCTAACCTGAGCCTCACTATCCTCATAAAAACTCTTCACTGTTTTCAATAACCTACCTCCTACTCCATACATTTTGCAACATCTGCCCCATTGCCCCCCTATCCACCCTGTCATACGCCTTTTCCAAATCCATTAATGCTATAAAAACCTCTTTACCCTTATCTATATACTGTTCAACTATATGTTTCACTATAAACGCTTGGTCTACACAAAACCTACCTTTCCTAAAGCCTCCTTCATCTGCTATCCTACTTTCCAAATTACTCTTAATTCTTTCAATAATAACTCTACAATACACTTTACCAGGTATACTCATCAGTGGAAATATAAACACACATGTAGTATAATGTGATCCTTTACTGACAACGTTTCGCCCACACAGTGGGCCTTATCAAGTCATGTAGATGAATGGTTCAGAAAACCGACAAGTTGATAAATTACACACATATGCAATACTTGGGAATCTTTATTGAGGAAACGTTTCGCCACACAGTGGTTTCATCAGTCCATACAAAGAAGAATGGTGAAGAACAGGAGGAGTTTGAGGTAATCAGTCCCTCAGCATTGAGTCGATGTGGTCAGTCCATCAATCTTGAAAAGAATACAGCATAGGTGACCACATCGACTCAAGGCTGAGGGACTGGGTAGCATTGAAAATTTGGTTGGGCAAATATTTTGTTAGTGGGATGGATTGTAAAGGACCTGCCTAGTATGGGCCAATAGGCCTGCTGTAATGTTCCTCCTTTCTTATGTTCTTATGATTACCTCATACTCCTGTTCTTCACCATTCTTCTTTGTATGGACTGATGAAGCCACTGTGTGGCGAAACGTTTCCTCAATAAAGATCTACCTGGATGTACCTTTCACCCACTTAGATCTGTTTGTGACTTGGTAAAGCCCACTGTGTGGGCGAAACGTTGTCAATAAAGGATCACATTATACTGCATGTGTGTTTATATTTCCATTGTGTCGGTATTTTATACCATTTATTTTCATCTGTACTCAACAGACTTATTCCCCTATAATTTTTGCACTCTCTTTTGTCCCCATTGCCTTTATAAAAAGGAACTATGCATGCTCTCTGCCAATCCCTAGGTACGTACCTTATCTTCTTCCATACATTCATTAAATAAAAGCACCAATCATTCCAATATATATATATATATATATATATATATATATATATATATATATATATATATATATATATATATATATATATATATATATATATATATATATACAGTGTTGTAGTAGGTTGGTAGACAGCAACCACCCAGGGAGGTACTACCGTCCTGCCAAGTAAGTGTAAAACGAAAGCCTGTAATTGTTTTACATGATGGTAGGATTGCTGGTCTCTTTTGTCTGTCTCATAAATACGCAAGATTACAGGTACGTCTTGCTACTTCTACTTACACTTAGGTCACACTACACATACATGTACACGTTTATTTATACACACTCATCTGAGTTTTCTTTGATTTTATCTTAGTTCTTGTTCTTATTACTTTTCCTTTTATATCCATGGGGAAGTGGAATAAAAATCTTTCCTCCGTAAGCCATGCGTGTTGTAAAAGTCAACTAAAATGCCGGGAACAATGGGCTTGTAACCCCTTTTATTGTAATAATCACTAAAAAGAATTAGAAGAAAATTGTCAAATTGGAAAGTCTGAATGTGCGTGGATGTTGTGCGAATGATAAGAAAGAGATGATTGTGGATGTTATGAATGAGAAGAAGCTGGATGTCCTGGCTTTAAGTGAAACAAAGCTGAAGGGGGTGGGAGAGTTTCAATGGAGAGGAATAAATGGAATTAGATCAGGGGTTTCAAATAGAGTTAGAGCTAAAACGGAGTATCAATAATGTTGAAGGATAAGACTCGAGAAATCGTGGATAGCTGGTCTAGTGGCTAACGCGACGGGCTGGAGTTTTGAGACTCTATGACCGCGGGTTCAATCCCGGCCGGGGGTATGGTTTGGTTGAAGGATAAGCTATGGCAGGAAAAGAGGGACTATAAATGTATTAATTCAAGGATTGTGTGGAGTAAAATAAAGGTTGGAGGTGAGAAGTGGGTTATAGTAAGCATATATGCACCTGGGGAAAAGAGAAATATAGAGGAGAGAGAGAGATTTTGGGAAATGTTGAGTGAATGCATGGGGAATTTTGAACGAAGTGTAAAAGTACTCGTGGTTGGGGATTTTAATGCTAAAGTGGGTAAAAATGTTGTGGAGGGAGTAGTAGGTAAATTTGGGGTGCCAGGGGTAAAGGAAAATGGGGAGCCTTTAATTGAGCTATGTGTAGAAAGAAGTTTGGTAATAAGTAATACATATTTAATGAAAAAAAGGATAAATGAATATACAAGGTATGATATAGCACATAATGAAAGTAGTTTGTTAGATTATGTATTGGTGGATAAAAGGTTGATGGGTAGGCTCCAGGATGTACACGTTTATAGGGGGGCAACTGATATATCGGATCATTATTTAGTTGTAGCTACAGTTAGAGTAAGAGGTATGTTGGATAAGAGGAAAATGGCAACAACAAGCAAGGGGAGGAGAAAGTGTATAAACTAATGGAGGAGGAAGTTCGGGTGAAACATAAGCAACTATTGGCAGAAAGGTGGGCTGGTACAAGTAGTAGTGGGGGGGGGGATGAAGAGGGTTGGAATAGTTTTAAAAATGCAGTATGAGAAGGTGGGGCAGAAGTTTGGGGTTATAGGAGGGTGGGGGCAGGTGGAAAGAGGAGTGATTGGTGGAATGATGAAGTAAAGGGTGTGATAAAATAGAAAAAGATAGCTTATGAGAGGTTTTTACTAAGCAAAAGTGTTATATGGAGAGTAAAAGAAAGGTGAAGAGAGTGGTGAGAGAGTGCAAAAGGAGAGCAGATGATAGAGTGGAAGAGGCATTGTCAAGAAATTTTAATGAAAAATGAGAAAAAAAAATTGGAGTTAAACAAGTTAACAAAGCCTAGGGAACAAATGGATTTGTCATTAAAAACAGAGTAGGGGAGTTAGTAGACGGGGAGATGGAGGTATTGGGAAGATGGCGAGAATATTTTGAGGAACTTTTAAATGTCGACGAAGAAAGGGAGGCGGTAATTTCATACACTGGCCAGGGAGGTATACCATATTTTAGGAGTGAAGAAGAGCAGGATGTGAGTGTGGGGGAGGTACGAGAGGCATTACGTAGAATGAAAGAGGGTAAAGCAGCTTCAGGAAGAAAACCAAATATTCTTCCTTGAAGCCTTTTTATCCACTTCTCCGAGGCTATGGGTCCCACAATTTACACCAGAGGTGGACCCCATTATATACAAAAAATAATATATATATATATATATATATATATATATATATATATATATATATATATATATATATATATATATATGTCGTGCCGAATAGGCAGAACTTGCGATCTTGGCTTAAATAGCAACGCTCATCTTGCCATATAGGACAAGTGAAAATTTGTGTATGCAATAATTTCGCCAAAATCATTCTGAACCTAACGAAAAAAATATATTTCACTGTGTTTGTTTAGTATTAAATTATTGTAAACAAATCTAAAATATATTTAGCTGGGTTAGGCTAAAATAAATTGCTCTTGTTATAATAAGGTTAGGTAAGTTTTCTAAGATTCTTTTGGTGCAAAATTTAAAATTTTTACATTAACATTAATGAAAAAAATATACCTTTAAATGTATAAGAGAAAATTTTAGAAAGGACTTAATTTTAAATGAGTTCTTGCTAATTGACCAGTTTTACATATTCGGCACGACATATATATATATATATATATATATATATATATATATATATATATATATATATATATTATATATATATATATATATATATATATATATATATATATATATATATATATATATATATATATTAGCAAGAACTCATTTAAAATTAAGTCCTTTCAAAAATTTTCTCTTATATATTTAAAGATATATTTTTTTCATTAATGTTAATGTAAAAATTTTAAATTTTGCACCAAAAGAAACTTAGTAAACTTACCTAACCTTATTATAACAAGCGCAATTTATTTTAGCCTAACACAACTAAATATATTTTAGATTTGTTTACAATAATTTAATACTAAACAAACACAGTGAAATATATTTTTTTCGTTTGGTTCAGAATGATTTTGGCGTAATTATTGCATACACAAATTTTCACTTGTCCTATATGGCAAGATGAGCGTTGCTATTTAAGCCAAGATCGCAAGTTCTGTCTATTCGGCACGGCATATAAATATATATGTACATATATATATATATATATATATATATATATATATATATATATATATATATATATATATATATTATTATTATTATTATTATTATTATTATTATCACACTGGCCGATTCCCACCAAGGCAGGGTGGCCCGAAAAAGAAAAACTTTCACCATCATTCACTCCATCACTGTCTTGCCAGAAGGGTGCTTTACACTACAGTTTTTAAACTGCAACATTAACACCCCTCCTTCAGAGTGCAGGCACTGTACTTCCCATCTCCAGGACTCAAGTCCGGCCTGCCGGTTTCCCTGAACCCCTTCATAAATGTTACTTTGCTCACACTCCAACAGCACGTCAAGTATTAAAAACCATTTGTCTCCATCCACTCCTATCAAACACGCTCATGCATACCTGCTGGAAGTCCAAGCCCCTCGCACACAAAACCTCCTTTACCCCCTCTCTCCAACCTTTCCTAGGCCGACCCCTACCCCGCCTTCCTTCCACTACAGACTGATACACTCTTGAAGTCATTCTGTTTCGCTCCATTCTCTCTACATGTCCGAACCACCTCAACAACCCTTCCTCAGCCCTCTGGACAACAGTTTTGGTAATCCCGCACCTCCTCCTAACTTCCAAACTACGAATTCTCTGCATTATATTCACACCACACATAGCCCTCAGACATGACATCTCCACTGCCTCCAGCCTTCTCCTCACTGCAACATTCATCACCCATGCTTCACACCCATATAAGAGCGTTGGTAAAACTATACTCTCATACATTCCCCTCTTTGTCTCCAAGGACAAAGTTCTTTGTCTCCACAGACTCCTAAGTGCACCACTCACTCTTTTTCCCTCATCAATTCTATGATTCACCTCATCTTTCATAGACCCATCCGCTGACACGTCCACTCCCAAATATCTGAATACATTCACCTCCTCCATACTCTCTCCCTCCAATCTGATATTCAATCTTTCATCACCTAATCTTTTTGTTATCCTCATAACCTTACTCTTTCCTGTATTCACCTTTAATTTTCTTCTTTTGCACACCCTACCAAATTCATCCACCAATCTCTGCAACTTCTCTTCAGAATCTCCCAAGAGCACAGTGTCATCAGCAAAGAGCAGCTGTGACAACTCCCACTTTGTGTGTGATTCTTTATCTTTTAACTCCACGCCTCTTGCCAAGACCCTCGCATTTACTTCTCTTACAACCCCATCTATAAATATATTAAACAACCACGGTGACATCACACATCCTTGTCTAAGGCCTACTTTTACTGGGAAATAATTTCCCTCTTTCCTACATACTCTAACTTGAGCCTCACTATCCTCGTAAAAACTCTTCACTGCTTTCAGTAACCTACCTCCTACACCATACACTTGCAACATCTGCCACATTGCCCCCCTATCCACCCTGTCATACGCCTTTTCCAAATCCATAAATGCCACAAAGACCTCTTTAGCCTTATCTAAATACTGTTCACTTATATGTTTCACTGTAAACACCTGGTCCACACACCCCCTACCTTTCCTAAAGCCTCCTTGTTCATCTGCTATCCTATTCTCCGTCTTACTCTTAATTCTTTCAATAATAACTCTACCATACACTTTACCAGGTATACTCAGCAGACTTATCCCCCTATAATTTTTGCACTCTCTTTTAACCCCTTTGCCTTTATACAAAGGAACTATGCATGCTCTCTGCCAATCCCTAGGTACCTTACCCTCTTCCATACATTTATTAAATAATTGCACCAACCACTCCAAAACTATATCCCCACCTGCTTTTAACATTTCTATCTTTATCCCATCAATCCCGGCTGCCTTACCCCCTTTCATTTTACCTACTGCCTCACGAACTTCCCCCACACTCATATATATATATATATACATATATATATATATATATATATAAAAATAAAAATATATATATATATTTTAAGAAGTCGGCCTTCTCCCACCGAGGCAGGGTGACCCAAAAAAGAAAGAAAATCCCCAAAAAGAAAATACTTTCATCATTCAACACTTTCACCTCACTCACACATAATCACTGTTTTTGCAGAGGTGCTCAGAATACAACAGTTTAGAAGCATGTACGTATAAAGATACACAACATATCCCTCCAAACTGCCAATATCCCAAACCCCTCCTTTAAAGTGCAGGCATTGTACTTCCCATTTCCAGGACTCAAGTCCGACTATATGAAAATAACCGGTTTCCCTGAATCCCCGCACTAAATATTGCCCTGCTCACACTCCAACAGATCGTCAGGTCCCAAGTACCATTCGTCTCCATTCACTCCTATCTAACACGCTCACGCACGCTTGCTGGAAGTCCAAGCCCCTTGCCCACAAAACCTCCTTTACCCCCTCTCTCCAACCCTTTCGAGGACGACCCCTACCCCGCCTTCCTTCCCTGATAGATTTATATGCTTTCCATGTCATTCTACTTTGATCCATTCTCTCTAAATGACCAAACCACCTCAACAACCCCTCTTCTGCCCTCTGACTAATACTTTTATTAACTCCACACCTTTTCCTAATTTCCACACTCCGAATTTTCTGCATAATATTTACACCACACATTGCCCTTAAACAGGACATCTCCACTGCCTCCAATCATCTCGTCGCTGCTGCATTTACCACCCAAGCTTCACACCCATATAAGAGTGTTGGTACTACTATACTTTCATACATTCCCTTCTTTGCCTCCATAGATAACGTTTTTTGACTCCACATATACCTCAACGCACCACTCACCTTTTTTCCCTCATCAATTATATGATTAACCTCATCCTTCATAAATCCATCCGCCGACACGTCAACTCCCAAGTATCTGAAAACATTCACTTCTTCCATACTCCTCCTCCCCAATTTGATATCCAATTTTTCTTTATCTAAATCATTTGATACCCTCATTACCTTACTCTTTTCTATGTTCACTTTCAACTTTATACCTTTACACACATTCCCAAACTCATCCACTAACCTTTGCAATTTTTCTTTAAAATCTCCCATAAGCACAGTATCATCAGCAAAAAGTAACTGTGTCAATTCCCATTTTGAATTTGATTCCCCAAAATTTAATCCCACCCCTCTCCCGAACACCCTAGCATTTACTTCCTTTACAACCCCATCTATAAATATATTAAACAACCATGGTGACATTACACATCCCTGTGTAAGACCTACTTTTACCGGGAAGTAGTCTCCCTCTCTTCTACACACCCTAACCTGAGCCTCACTATCCTCATAAAAACTCTTTACAGCATTTAATAACTTACCACCTATTCCATATACTTGCAACATCTGCCACATTGCTCCTCGATCCACTCTATCATATGCCTTTTCTAAATCCATAAATGCAATAAAAACTTCCCTACCTTTATCTAAATACTGTTCACATATATGCTTCAATGTAAACACTTGATCTACACATCCCCTACCCACTCTGGAACCTCCTTGCTCATCCGCAATCCTACATTCTGTCTTACCTCTAATTCTTTCATTTATAACCCTACCGTACACTTTTCCTGGTATACTCAGTAAACTTATTCCTCTATAATTTTTACAGTCTCTTTTGTCCCCTTTCCCTTTATATAAAGGGACTATACATGCTCTCCGCCAATCCCTAGGTACCTTCCCCTCTTTCATACATTTATTAAACAAAAGTACCAACCACTCCAACACTATATCCCCCCTGCTTTTAACATTTCTGTCATGATCCCATCAGTTCCAGCTGCTTTACCCCCTTTCATTCTACGTAATGCCTCACGTACCTCCCCCACACTTACATTATGCTCTTCACTCCTAAAAGATGGTATACCTCCCTGACCAGTGCATGAAATTACTGCCTCTCTTTCTTCCTTAACATTTAAAAATTCCTCTAAATATTCTCGCCATCTACCCAATACCTCCCTCTCCCCATCTACTAACTCCCCTACTCTGTTTTTAACTGACAAATCCATACTTTCCCTAGGCTTTCTTAACTTGTTTAACTCCAAATTTTTTTCTTATTTTCATTAAAATTTCTTGACAGTGCCTCTCCCACTCTGTCATCTGCTGTCCTTTTGCACTCTCTCACCACTCTCTTTACCTTTCTTTTACTCTCCATATACTCTGCTCTTCTTATAACACTTCTGCTTTGTAAAAACCTCTCATAAGCTACCTTTTTCTCTTTTATCACACCCTTTACTTCATCATTCCACCAATCACTCCTCTTTTCTCCTGCCCCCACCCTCCTATAACCACAAACTTCTGCCTCACATTCTAATACTGCATTTTTAAAACTATTCCATATATATATATATAAAATATAAGGAGGTACCACCTCTAGAACTGTAATAGGGACCCTCATCCTCAGAGAAAATAATAAACTTGCTTCAGGGAAAACTCAAGGTTCTTCCTGAAGCTGTTTGAGAATTTTCTCCTACCACCCCCTATATTTTATGTATATTTTATTTAAAGACAAAATACGTTGAGAAAACATTCACAAAAAATACGATAGAAAGTAAAACAACATAGGTGACTCAGCGCTACATCTCGAATACTTCATCCAGCTCCCCGGCGGTGGGCCGCGTGCCCAGAATGCTGCAGGCATTTCCTCTCTGGATTGCAACACTGAGTCTCTGAAAGAGGAAGCTGGTCGCCCTGTGGTCCTTGGTTTCTATGATGAGCTTTTCACCCAGCTCTATTAGGAACTTTAGAGCACACTTGCCCCATGCTCCAAGGGTCTCCGACCCTATTGGGATGAAGTTATAGCAAGGGGGAAGGTCTTCATATTTGCGGATCTTCTGGGTCTCCCTGTGGCTGGCAGCTCCACCCCATTCCACTACGGAGTATGGTAAGTAGGTGTCTGCCAATGTGGCGGCACATGTGTAGTCCCAGGCAATCTGCTTTCCATCCTTCCAAGGTAGCATAGTGGCTCCATCAGGACGCTTTTGACTTCCGTCAGACCTCTGCACTTGGGGTTCCCGTTGAGCAGGGCAACGGGCTGTGGCAAGGCTTCTCTTTATGATGTCATTGACCTCCTCATGCCTGGCATACTTCCCTTCTGCTGTGTGACACACGAGACCATGAAGTCTGAATTGATCAGCTGTCGCCCTGCCACAAATACACCTATGTTCGGTGAGGATGGGGGCAGCTAAGCGAAGAGCAACACCAATCCGAATGGCCTGTGGGTCTAGTCGAGTGCCCAAGGAGGAATTGGGAACAGCTAACAGGAAATCTCCTGAGTGTGGTGCCTTCACTGCCAGGAGACTAGCTTTGTCCTTTCCTGAGGCATTGGAGAGCATTGTGTTGGCGATTTTTTCCATGATCGGTTTGTCCCAGTGGGACTGTTTGTGTTCTTTGGGAGGAGCTGCTCTACTGGAGGAATCTGTAAGGGTGTCCCACCGAATCGCTGCTTCGGTAAACCTGGGGTCTTGAGCTCCTACCACGTCTCTCAAGCGTTCGGGAACAATCTTCTTGACTAATGCACTGGAAGCCAAACACGAAGACAGAAAAGCAGGTAAAGCAATATGCGTTGCTTTGCGCACCCCTATACCTCCCAGTCGCACTGGGAGGGTTGCCTGATCCCATTGCTGATCCTCTAGTAACAGGTTAAGTGCCTTCTTAAGGGTTGACCTCAGGTGTGCGCCATATTCATCGAGTGTTGGGTTGTCAAAAGAGGGTGCACACCTCAGGAAGTAAGTGAGTCTTGGAATAGTAAGGCACCTTGTGAGGAGATACAGAGCATCATGGGCATCAAGATTGCTTATTCTCTCCTCCATTCTCATCAGGTCATTCAATTTGTCCTTGAGGACTGTGTCGATGGCCTGGTGACCCAGCGGTGCTCCCAGGAGGGTACTGTTGGACGGAGTGGTAGTAGAGACTTCTGGGAGGATTCTTCGCACAGCATTGATTATTTCCTGGTTTGCTGTGATGATTTTACACTTGGAGGGATTGAGGATGAGTCCCAAGTCTTCTCCCTGTGTTTTCACCAGTTGTAGGTCCCCTACCAGGGACTCTTCAGTACCTGCCAGAGTGCCATCATCCAGGTACCAGATGTTGAGCTCGCTGCATAGGCTGGAAGTTAGTTCTCTTACTGCCAAGCAGAAGAGAAGCAGAGCTAATGGGTCACCCTGCTGAACACCTTCTGATGATTGAATTTCATGTTCTCCAGACAAAAGAATTGAGGGTTTGCTGTAACCAGCTGAGATGAAGGGAAAAAGACTGGGGAAGCGATCCCGAACAGCTGGCAAGACAGCATCTCTCTTTACCATATTAAAGGCATTTCTAAAATCAAGTTTGACTACAGCCTTGTCTTCTGGTAGGTCCCTGATGTAGGCCCTTGCCGCATGAGCTGCAGCTTCACTGCCTTGAGGGACCCCAAAGCCCAGTTGGTGTGGCTGGAGTAAACTGGCAGCTTCTAGGCGAATGTTTCTTACTGCAGCTTTGGCCACGAGACGGCGAAGAGTGTTTCCAACCGCAATGGGTCTGATTCCCCCACTGATTCTCCCACTAAGGGAGGAGGAAGTTCGGGTGAGATATAAGCGACTATTGGCAGAAAGGTGGGCTAGTGCAAAGATGAGTAGTGGGGAAGGGGGGGGGGTGAAGAGGGTTGGATGAGTTTTAAAAATGCAGTATTAGAAAGTGGGGCAGAAGTTTGTGGTTATGGGAGGGTGGGTGCAAGAGGAAAGAGGAGTGATTGGTGGAATGATGAAGTAAAGGGTGTGATAAAAGAGAAAAGGTTAGCTTATGAGAGGTTTTTACAAAGCAGAAGTGTTATAAGAAGAGCATAGTATATGGAGAGTTAAAGAAAGGTGAAGAGAGTGGTTAGAGAGTACAAAAGGACAGCAGATGATAGAGTGGGAGAGGCACTGTCAAGAAATTTTAATGAAAATATGAAAAAATTTTGGAGTGAGTTAAACAAGTTAAGAAAGCCTAGGGAACGTATGGATTTGTCAGTTAAAAACAGAGTAGGGGAGTTAGTAGATGGGGAGATGGAGGTATTAGGTAGACGGCAAGAATATTTTGAGGAACTTTTAAATGTTGAGGAAGAAAGGGAGGCGGTAATTTCATGCACTGGCCAGGGAGGTATACCATCTTTTAGGAGTGAAGAAGAGCAGAATGTAAGTGTGGGGGAGGTACGTGAGGCATTACGTAGAATGAAAGGGGGTAAAGCAGCTGGAACTGATGGGATCATGACAGAAATGTTAAAAGCAGGGGGGGATATAGTGTTGGAGTGGTTGGTACTTTTGTTTAATAAATGTATGAAAGAGGGAAAGGTACCTAGGAATTGGCAGAGAGCATGTATAGTCCCTTTATGTAAAGGGAAGGGGGACAAAAGAGATTGTAAAAATTATAGAGGAATAAGTTTACTGAGTATACCAGGAAAAGTGCACGGTAGGGTTTTAATTGAAAGAATTAGAGGTAAGACAGAATGCAGGATTGCGGATGAACAAGGAGGTTTCGGAGTGGGTAGGGGATGTATAGATCAAGTGTTTACATTGAAACATATATGTGAATAGTATTTAGATAAAGGTAGGGAAGTTTTTATTGCATTTATGGATTTAGAAAAGGCATATGATAGAGTGGATAGGGGAGCAATGTGGCAGATGTTGCAAGTAGTATATGGAATAGGTGGTAAGTTACTAAATGCTGTAAAGAGTTTTTATGAGGATAGTGAGGCTCAGGTTAGGGTGTGTAGAAGAGAGGGAGACAACTTCCCGGTAAAAGTAGGTCTTACACAGGGATGTGTAATGTCACCATGGTTGTTTAATATATTTATAGATGGGGTTGTAAAAGAAGTAAATGCTAGGGTGCTCAGGAGAGGGGTGGGATTAAATTATGGGGAATCAAATACAAAATGGGAAATGACACAGTTACTTTTTGCTGATGATACTTTGCTTATGGGAGATTCTAAAGAAAAATTGCAAAAGTTAGTGGATGAGTTTGGGAGTGTGTGTAAAGGTAGAAAGTTGAAAGTGAGCATAGAAAAGAGTAAGGTGATGAGGGTATCAAATGATTTAGATAAAGAAAAATTGGATATCAAATTGGGGAGGAGGAGTATGGAAGAAGTGAATGTTTTCAGATACTTGGGATGGATTTATGAAGGATGAGGTTAATCATAGAATTGATGAGGGAAAAAAGGCGAGTGGTGCGTTGAGGTATATGTGGAGTCAAAAAACGTTATCTATGGAGGCAAAGAAGGGAATGTATGAGAGTATAGTAGTACCAACACTCTTATATGGGTGTGAAGCTTGGGTTGTGAATGCAAAAGCAAGGAGGCGGTTGGAGGCAGTAGAGATGTCCTGTCTAAGGGCAATGTGTGGTGTAAATATTATGCAGAAAATTTGGAGTGTGGAAATTAGGAGAAGGTGGAGTTAATAAAAGTATTAGTCAGAGGGCTGAAGAGGGGTTGTTGAAGTGGTTTGGTCATTTAGAGAAAATGGATCAAAGTAGAATGACACGGAGAGCATTTAAATCTGTAGGAGAAGGAAGGCGGGGTAGGGGTCATCCTCGAAAAGGTTGGAAGGGGTAAGGGAGGTTTTGTGGGCGAGGGGCTTGGACTTCCAGCAGGCGTGCATGAGCGTGTTCGATAGGAGTGAATGGAGACGAATGCTATTTGGGACCTGACGATCTGTTGGAGTGTGAGCAGGGTAATATTTAGTGAAGGGATTCAGGGAAACCGGTTATTTTTATATAGCCGGACTTGAGTCCTGGAAATTGGGAAGTACAATGCCTGCACTCTATAGGAGGGGTTTGGGATATTAGCAGTTTGGAGGGATATGTTGTGTATCTTTATGCACATATGCTTCTAAACTGTTGTGTTTCTGAGCACCTCTGCAAAAACAGTGATTATGTGTGAGTGTGGTGAAAGTGTTGAATGATGAAAGTATTTTCTTTTTGGAGATTTTCTTTCTTTTTTGGGTCACCCTGCCTCGGTGGGAGATGGCCGACTTGTTGAAAAAAAAATATATTTATATATATATATATATATATATATATATATATATATATATATATATATATATATATAGGGTGGTAAACAAGAACCACCCAGGGAGGTACTACATTCCTGCCAAGTGAGTGCACAACGAAAACCTGTAATTGTTTTACATGATGATAGGATTGCTGATGTCTTTTGTCTGTCTCATAAACATGCAAGATTTCAGGTATGTCTTGCTACTTCTACTTGCACTTAGGTCACACTACACATACATGTACAAGCATATATATACACACCCCTCTGGGTTTTCTTCTATTTTCTTTCTAGTTCTTGTTCTTGTTTATTTCCTCTTATCTCCATGGGGAAGCGGAACAGAATTCTTCCTCCATAAGCCATGCGTGTTGTAAGAGGCGACTAAAATGCCGGGAGCAAGGGGCTAGTAACCCCTTCTCCCGTATAAATTACTGAATTTAAAAGAGAAACTTTAGTTTTTCTTTTTGGGCCACCCTGCCTTGGTGGGATACGGCCGGTGTGTTTAAAGAAATACAGTGGACCCCCGCTTAATGATCACCTCCCAATGCGACCAGTTATGTAAGTGTATTTATGTAAGTTCATTTGTACGTGTATGTTTGGGGGTCTGAAATGGACTAATCTACTTCACAATATTCCTTATGGGAACAAATTCGGTCAGTACTGTCACCTGAACATGCTTCTGGAATGAAAAAATATCGTTATCCGGGGGTCCACTGTATATATACAGTGGTCCCTCGCTTTTCGTAGTTCTCGGCAATCGTAAATTTCGCCAATCATAGGGGTATTTTTGTATAAACATGGACTCGCTTTTCATAGGTTGACTCGTGAGTCGTAGTTCATCTGGGACACGTACCCACGGCGTGAGCCGTGGCAGCAGCCTGTCTGGCATTGTTTACCAGTAAGCGAAGGTCCCCTCACATGCTCCAGGAAATTATTTCATAATATTCCATTTATTTTAGTGCTTGCAAGTACTAAATAAGCCACCATGGCTCCAAAGAAAGCTCCTAGTGCCAAGCCTGTGGTAAAGAAGGTGAGAAATATGATTGAATTTAAGAAAACCATCATTGAACAATATGAAAGTTGTACAAGTGTGGCCGAACTGGCCAGGATGTATAAGAAACCCTACACAACCTTATGTTCCATAGTGGCTAAGAAAAAGGAAATCAAGGTCGCTGTTATTGCAAAGGGGGTAACTATGCTGAAAAAAAGAAAACAGTACTCGAAGAGGTTGAGAAGTTATTATTGGTGTGGATAAGTGAAAAAGCTAGGCAGTTGCATGAAGATTTGGTAAAGAAATTGCCTGCAACTAGTGGTGATGTGAGTGAATTTAAGGCCAGCAAAGGCTGGTTTGAGAGATTTAAGAACCGTACTGGCATACACAGTGTGGTAAGGCATGGTGAGGCTGCCAGTTCGGACCACAAGGCGGCTGAAAAATATGTGCATGAATTCCAGGAGTACATAGAGGCTGAAGGACTGAAACCTGAACAAGTGTTCAGTTGTGACGAAACAGGCCTCTTTTGGAAGAAAATGCCAAAGAGGACCTTCATTACACAAGAGGAAAAGGCAATGCCAGGACACAAGCCTATGAAAGACAGGCTGACGCTAATGTTCTGTGCTAATGCTAGTGGGGATTTCAAAGTGAAGCCATTACTAGTGTACCATTCTGAAAATCCCAGTGTTCAGGAAAAACAATGTTATGAAGAGTAAATTATGTGTGTTTTGGAAATCTAATAGTAAGGCATGGGTCACGAGGGAAATTTTCGTCGAGTGGTTCAATGAAGTGTTCGGCCCTAGTGTGAAGAATTACCTCCTGTTAAAGAAATTGGATCTCAAGTGCCTGCTAGTAATGGACAATGCACCTGCTCATCCTCCAAACTTGGATGACCTAATTTTCGAAGAGTTTGGGTTCATCACAGTAAAGTTCTTGCCCCCGAATACCACTCCTCTCCTCCAGCCCATGGACCAGCAGGTCATTGCAAACTTTAAAAAAACTACACAAAAGCAATGTTTCACAGGTGCTTGACTGTGACCACAGACACTCACTTGACCCTAAGGGAATTTTGGAGAGAACACTTCAGCATCCTCCATTGCATAACCCTTATAGGTATGGCTTGGGAGGGAGTGACTACCAGGACTTTGAACTCTGCCTGGAGAAAATTGTGGCCAGATTGTGTCGACAAGAGGGAGTATGAAGGGTTTGGGGCTGACCCTGATGAGCCTATGTCTGTTGTAAAATCAATTGTGGCACTGGGTAGTTCCATGGGGTTGGATGTGAGTTTGGAGGATGTGGAAGAATTGGTGGAAGACCACAATGAAGAGCTCACCACTGAGGAGCTGCAAGAGCTTCAGCAGGAAGAGCAACACATCGCAGCTCAGAATCTTGCTGCAGAGGAGGTGGAAGAGAGATGGAAGAAGGTGCCTTCAGAAATTAAAGAGATTTTTACTATGTGGGGTAAGATGGAAAGCTTTATGGAGAAACATCACCCTAACAAGGTTGTTGTAAGCCATGTTGGCAACATGTACAGTGACAAAGTCTTGGGCCATTTTAGGGAAGTGTTAAAGAGACGCCAGAAACAGAGCTCTCTCCACAGTTATTTTGCGAGACAGGACTCCAGTGACTCTCAAGGTGGTCCTAGTGGCATTAAGAAATAAGAGAAGAGAAGCAACCCCAGAAAAGCAATTGACACCTGAGGTGTTGCTGGAAGGGGATTTCCCTTCCAAACTATAAACAACCCACTCTCTCTCCTTCTCCAGTCTCCCATACACTAAGAAGAATCTCCAATAAAGGTAAGTGTTATGCTGTTAATGTTTTATTCATCATTTCTCATTGTATTGTTTATGTACTACATGTATACAGTGGACCCCTGGTTAACGATATTTTTTCAATCCAGAAGTATGATCAGGTGCCAGTACTGACCGAATTTGTTCCCATAAGGAATATTGTGAAGTAGATTAGTCCATTTCAGACCCCCAAACATACGCGTACAAACGCACTTACATAAATACACTTACATAATTGGTCGCATTCGGAGGTGATCGTTATGCGGGGGTCCACTGTATTTCATGTAAAATTTTTTTTTGTTTTAATACTTCTGGGTGTCAGGAATGGATTAATTGTATTTACATTATTTCTTATGGGGAAAATTGATTCGCAAATCGTAAATTTCGTTTGTAGTAGCTCCTCCAGGAATGGATTAATTACGAAAAATGAGGGACCACTGTATATATATATATATATATATATATATATATATATATATATATATATATATATATATATATATATACAGTGGACCCCCGGTTAACGATATTTTTTTCACTCCAGAAGTATGTTCAGGTGCCAGTACTGACCGAATTTGTTCCCATAAGAAATATTGTGAAGTAGATTAGTCCATTTCAGACCCCCAAACATACACGTACAAACTCACTTACATAAATACACTTACATAATTGGTCGCATTCGGAGGTAATCGTTATGCGGGGGTCCACTGTATATACATTATTTTTTTTTATTATCACACTGGCCGATTCCCACCAAGGCAGGGTGGCCCGAAAAAGAAAAACTTTCACCATCATTCACTCCATCACTGTCTTGCCAGAAGGGTGCTTTACACTACAGTTTTTAAACTGCAACATTAACACCCCTCCTTCAGAGTGCAGGCACTGTACTTCCCATCTCCAGGACTCAAGTCCGGCCTGCCGGTTTCCCTGAACCCCTTCATAAATGTTACTTTGCTCACACTCCAACAGCACGTCAAGTATTAAAAACCATTTGTCTCCATTCACTCCTATCAAACACGCTCACGCATGCCTGCTGGAAGTCCAAGCCCCTCGCACACAAAACCTCCTTTACCCCCTCTCTCCAACCTTTCCTAGGCCGACCCCTACCCCGCCTTCCTTCCACTACAGACTGATACACTCTTGAAGTCATTCTGTTTCGCTCCATTCTCTCTACATGTCCGAACCACCTCAACAACCCAATATATATATATATATATATATATATATATATATATATATATATATATATATATATATATATATATATATATATATATATATATATGCAATAAGTGAGTAGTATTTATTGTAAGAAGTCAGGTATTGTAGGTATGGTAGCCAGCCAAGCCACCCCACCCCACCCACACGTAATATACTTCAACATTTAAAGATCCCTAGAATGGTAAAATGCATATAGTGCACACTCATTACTAACCTTAAAATATTTGTAGTCTTAATGGTCTTAATATAAGGTGCAAGGTGAATATTATTTATAGAAAATCAGGTGTGGTAGGTATCATAGCCCATCTGGCCACCCCTCCAGCACGCATTATATACTAGGCATCTAAAGCGCCCTAGAGCGATAAAATGCATATACGGTACACTCATTACTTACTTTCAAATATTTGTAATTTTAATGTAGGGTGAGAGGTGAGTATATGAGATAAAACGAATTGAGAGAGAGAGAGAGATAGAGAATGAGTATACAAGAGAGGACAGACGCGGAGTTATGTAACCAAACCAGCCGAATGCCTATGGTTTTAGTTCACTCCGGCAAGTCGACTAAAAAAATCTCATATTTACATTAATTTATTCTAGTGTGGGTGTATTTTTCATGTTTATATATTATGTAGCATGTTTGTTACATAATTTATATAATTATATAATTTTGTGTTCAGATATTTGGGAGTAGACTTGTTGGCAGATGTGTTTATGAAGGATGAGGTTAACCATAGAAGTGAAGAAAAAACGGAGAGTGGTGCTTTGAGTTATCTATGGAGACAAAAAACATTAATTACGGAGACAAAGAAGGGAATGTACAAGAGTATAGTGGTACCAACACTCTTATATGAGTGTGAAGCATGGGTTGTAAATGCTGCAGCAAGGAGGCTGGAGGCCATGGAGATGTCGTGTTTAAGGGCAATGTGTGGTGTAAATATTATGCAGAGAATTCGTAGTGTGGAAATTAGGAGGAGGTGTGGAGTTACGAAAAGTATTAGAGGACTAAAGAGGGGTTGTTGATGTAATTTAGAGAGAATGGAACAAATTATAATGGCTTGGAGAGCATATAAATCTGTAGGGGAAGGGAGGGTAGGGGTAGTCCTAGGAAAGTTTGGAGGGAGGAGGTAAGGAATGTTTTTTGGGCGAGGGGTTTGGACTTCCAACAAGCGTGCGTGAGTGTGTTAGATAGGAGTGGAGACGAATGGCTTTTGGGACCTGATGAGCTGTTGGAGTGTGCGCAGGATAATGTTTTGTGAAGATCTTCAGGGAAACCAGTTAGCTGGACTTGAGTCCTAGAAGTGGGAAGTACAATGCCTGCACTTTAAAGGAAGGGTTTGAGATATTGACTGTTTGGAGTGACATCTAATACTGTCGTATGTGAGCGCCTCTGCAAAGACAGTGATTATGTATGAATGATGGTGAAAGTGTTGAATGATGAAAGAAAGTTTTTTCTTTCATTTTGGGTTTTTCTTTCTTTTTGGGGTCACCCCGCCTCGGTGGGAAATAGCCAACGTGTTAAACAAATAAATAGATATATACATATACACCTACCATCCGACTTACGACCACTCGACTTATGACCGTGTTTTTTATGCCAAATTTCTGGGATATAAACAACTATTTGTGTTGTACACAGTGTTTATCCTAAACCTTACAGTATAAAATACAGTACTAACAACATTAGAAGTAAAGTAAAACATGAAATACCAAAATAAAACAATAAAATAAAGTCATTACAAAAATGTTTTGTTGATATTCAGTAGTAAAGTTCGACTTACGACCGGTTTCTCGGAACCGAACTCGGTCGTAAGTCGGATGGTAGGTGTATATATCAATGAAATCACGAAACAAGTGATTTTAAATCATTTACCAAACTGCAGCAGGCCAGGACTGAACCCTACGAACCTCGTGCTGCCTCCAGAGACAGCACAATGAACGCATCACCTTACCACTATGCCATTGATCCTACAAGAACCAAGCACACAGCACGTAGCTATGTGTTTGCCTTGGTTCGAGGACACTCGTGGCAGTGGTATCTCAAGGATTAATTTCAGCCTCATCCCGTTTGAATATCCACCTCAACAAGCAGTCTATAGGCTGATGAGGCCGAAATTAATCCTTGAGATACCACTGCCACGAGTGTCCTCGGACCAAGGCAAACACATAGCTACGTGCTGTGTTCTTGGTTCTTGTAGGATCAGTGGCATAGTGGTAAGGTGATGCGTACATTGTGCTGTCTCTGGAGGCGGTACAAGGTTTGTAGGGTCAAATCCTGGCCTGCCGCAGTTTGGTAAATGATATACATGTACATATATATATATACAGTGGAACCTCAAAAATCGAACTTTCTTCGGTCCAGAAGTCTGTTCGAGTGCCTTTACCGAATGAATTTATTCCCATCAGGAATAATGTAAATTAGATTAGTCCATTTCAGACCCTTAAAAATACACTTATAAAAGTACTTACAAAAATACACTTACATAATTGGTTGTGTTGGGAGCAGTTCGATTTTTGAGGTTCCACTGTATATATATATAAATATATATATATATATAATATATATATATCTATATATATATATATATATATATATATATATATATATATATATATATATATACATACACAGTGGACCCCCGCATAGCGACCTTAATCCGTGCAAGAGGGCTGGCTGTTATGCGAAATGTTCGCTATGTGAATGAATTTTCCCCATAAGAAATAATGGAAATAAAATTAATCCGTGCAAGACACCCAAAAGTATGAAAAAAAAATTTTTTTACCACAAAAAAATGTTAATTTTAGTACACACAAACTGAAAAAGGCATGCACAATTACATGACACTTACTTTTATTGAAGATCTGATGATGATTGATGGGATGGGAGGAGGGGAGAGAGAGTGTTAGTGTTTAGAAGGGGAATCCCCTTCCATTAAGACTTGAGGAGGCAAGTCCTTTTCTGGGGTTACTTCCCTTCTTCTTTTAATGCCACTAGGACCAGCTTCAGAGTCACTGGACTTCTTTCGCACAACATATCTGTCCATAGTGGCCTGTACCTCTCGTTCCTTTATGATTTGTCTAAAGTGGTTCACAACACTGTCATTGTAACAGTCACCAGCACGGCTTGCAATAGCTGTGTGAGGGTGATTTTCATCAAAAAAGGTTTGCACTTCAAGCCATTTTGCACACATTTCCTTAATCTTTGAAGTAGGCAATTCCTTCAATTTCTCTCTCCCCTCCTTTGAACCAGTTTCCCCAGGTCTGGCCTCTTGCTCTTGAAGTTGATCTATCAGCTCATCAGTGGTTAGTTCTTCATTGTCCTCCTCCACCAACTCTTCCACATCCTCCCCACTAACCTCCAACCCCAAGGACTTCCCCAATGCCACAATTGATTCCTCAACTGGTATACTCCTCTCAGGGTTAGCCTCAAACCCTTCAAAATCCCTTTTGTCTACACATTCTGGCCACAGTTTCTTCCAAGCAGAGTTCAAGGTTCTCTTAGTCACTCCCTCCCAAGCCTTACCTATAAGGTTTACACAATTGAGGATATTAAAGTGATCCTTCCAAAACTCTTTTAGAGTCAATCGAGTGTCTGTGGTCACTTCAAAGCACTTTTGAAACAGAGCTTTTGTGTACAGTTTCTTGAAGTTGGAAATGACCTGCTGGTCCATGGGCTGCAGGAGAGGAGTGGTATTAGGAGGCAAAAACTTCACCTTAATGAAGCTCATGTCCCCATAAAGTCGCTCTGCCACGTCTGTAGGATGACCAGGGGCATTGTCTAACACCAGGAGGCACTTAAGGTCTAATTTCTTTTCAGTTAGGTAATCTTTCACATTGGGGGCAAATGCATGGTGTAACCAGTTATAGAAAAATTCCCTAGTGACCCATGCCTTACTGTTTGCCCTCCACAGCACACACAAATTATCCTTGAGGACATTCTTTTGCCTGAACGCTCTGGGAGTTTCAGAGTGATACACTAATAAAGGCTTAACTTTGCAATCACCACTAGCATTGGCACACATCAACAAAGTAAGCCTGTCTTTCATAGGCTTATGTCCTGGGAGTGCCTTTTCCTCCTGAGTAATGTAGGTCCTGCTTGGCATTTTCTTCCAGAACAGGCCTGTTTCATCACAATTAAACACTTGTTCAGGTTTCAGTCCTTCAGTTTCTATGTACTCCTTGAATTCATGCACATATTTTTCAGCCGCTTTGTGGTCCGAACTGGCAGCCTCACCATGCCGTATCACACTATGTATGCCACTACGCTTCTTAAATCTCTCAAACCAACCTTTGCTGGCCTTAAATTCACTCACATCATCACTAGTTGCAGGCATTTTTTTAATTAAATCCTCATGCAACTTCCTAGCCTTTTCACATATGATCGCTTGAGAGACGCTATCTCCTGCTAGCTGTTTTTCATTTATCCACACCAATAAGAGTCTCTCAACATCTTCCATCACTTGCGATCTTTGTTTCGAAAACACAGTTAAACCTTTGGCAAGAACAGCTTCCTTGATTGCCGTTTTCTTGCCCACAATAGAAGAGATGGTTGATTTGGGTTTCTTGTACAACCTGACCAGGTCGGTGATACGCACTCCACTTTCATACTTATCAATGATCTCTTTCTTCATTTCAATAGGAATCCTAACCCTTATTGCTGTAGGGTTGGAACTAGAAGCTTTCTTGGGGCCCATGGTCACTTATTTTCCAGAAACAGCACTGAAAACACTGTAATAATACGAAATATTCCGAGTGTATGCTTGGATGTTACCGCGGAGGCTGGCTGGTAAACAATGGCACAGGCTGCACATGTGAGGCTGGCTGAGGGCGCACATTGGACGCGTCTCGGACGAAGGCCGCTGAGCGGGTTTTTGTCCACTATGCGGGGCAAAATTTTAGCGATCAAAGCGTCCGCTATGCGGATTGTCCGTTATGCAAGGCGTCCGTTATGCGGGGGTCCACTGTATATATATATATATATATATATATATATATATATATATATATATATGTATTGGCAGTTTGATATTGATATTGGCAGTTTGGAGAGATACATTGT
>NW_027197920.1:0-52411 GCF_038502225.1 Cherax quadricarinatus
TATACATTATGGCCATTGGCCTATCCTAGGTTATTATACATATATAAATTTACCGGAAACTGCAGAATCCGTAAGGAACATACAGCGCCTACGGAATAGGGGGTAATCAAGTTTATCCAATAGTAATAATAATCTTTATTTTTACATGTACATGTATAGATGTAGCTGACATCATTGGCATTATGCAGAGCATTTCAGGCAACTTAGGTTAATCTGGACCCCTCAGCATACCATAAACAACAGTCAACTAACACCCAGGTTCCTACTGCTAGGTGAACAGGAGCAGCAAGTGTAGAGAAATACTGCCAATACTGTAAATACCGAATTACAGAAAATATCTACCTGGATGAGTGCTAACAAACTTACTCTAAACATTGACAAAACCTACTTCATTCAGTTTGGTAACAGATCACCTATCACAAAACTCACAGAAGGAAAATTCTTAGGAATCCACCTTGATAATAGACTCAAATTTCAAACACATATACAACAAATTTCCCCAAAAAATTCCAAGACCGTAGGCATACTATCGAAGATACGGTACTATGTTCCACAGTCAGCCCTCCTGGCCCTATATCACTCACTTATTTACCCCTATCTCACCTATGGAATTTGTGCATGGGGCTCAACAACAATAAACCATCCCAGACCATTAATTACCCAACAAAAGGCTGCAGTCAGAATGATAACAAATTCCCACTACAGGCAGCACACTCCACCAATATTCAAAACTCTAAACCTACTTACAATACAAAACATCCATACTTATTACTGCACCTACTACATTCATAGAACATTTAATTCTGATATAAACCCTCCCCTCAAACGTCTCCTTACCAACCTCAACAGAACACACAACCATAACACAAGGCAACACTCGAGCGACGAGAATCCAAGATAACCAACCTCGAGAATAAGATCCAAAACCTTGAAGAGAAGATTACATCGGGAAGTGTTGACACAGAAAATACTCTAAAAGCAGCTATAGCCAGTCACACTGCTCGACTAAATGAATACCTTGATTTCCAAGACGACAAAACTGAACAAGATAAGTTGTCTGATGCAGTTATAATAAACAGTCCACACATTCCTAGTGACATAACACAAGCACAGTGCAAAGAAACTGCTATCAGGATAATACAGAACCACGTACAAGTCATCGTGCAAAACAATGAAATCAAAGAAACACGTTTGCTAGGAAAACCAGGAAGTAAACACAGTATAATGATCCGACTTCATTCATACGATAAAAGAAAGGACTTAATTAAATCAGCAATTACAATGAAAAATGGAGTGTACATAAATGAGTGTCTAACAAAAAAACGTCAAAACCTTCTGTTCAGGCTGAGAAAACTTAAACAGGAAAACAAAATACATCAGTGTTTCACGCGAGATGGGAAAATACTAGTAAGGAAAACATCAACAGGACAACAATATACTATCTCAAATGAACACGATTTCTCTACCTTCCTTAGAAAAGCTGACATTTTTGTAACAGATTAATATTACAAATCAGATCTTACTCCTAAACCAATATTATTTCATAGTGACCACCTGTCCATTTAACTTTGTTTACCATTACTTAATTTTAGTCCCTCATATATTTTCTCCTTTATTTTAGCTTTATATAACTACCCTAGTTTATACATTCACAATTGTTAAAATAATCAAGGTGCTATTCTCAGGTGCTAAAGTAGAATAAGTTCACAACTTTGCCATTATATTCCAAAACTACCTTAGCTCATTATTTTACATTTGTTAAATAATTCAGGTGCTATTTTTTAGCTTAAGACTATTTACTTTGTTTTATACTTAATTCTAACTATAGATTCACTACAAATCTTATGATTACAAGCATTGATCCTGATACCAACCTCTTATTTAATGACTTAAATGATTCAAACAGTTACTGTAATTACTACACTGCAGAACAATCAAAGGCACTTCTCAGTGCCAACAACAACATAACTATCTTTAACTACAATATCAGATCTTTAAGCAAGCATTACGATGACCTCATAGCATTACTAAATTCCTTACATGCCAATATGTCCATCATTACACTAACTGAAACCTGGCTAAAGCCTGATAGTACAGATGTCTATGCCATTCCTGGTTACACAGCCATACACAACTGTAGGCCAGACCAACAAGGGGGTGGCACAGCCATATACTACTCAGACCAACTAGAATGTATCACTAATACTTGCACAAGGGATGAACATGGGGAATATATAATAGCCAAATTCAAATCCAAATACCTACAAAAACCTCTCACATTGATAAACATTTACAGAGTTCCACAGTCAAACATTAGCCAATTTAGTCAAAACCTAGGAAGTATGATAACTGATGCACGCATGAACAAAGATCACTTACTACTCTCAGGTGACTTCAATATAAATCTCCTGCAAGACCAGGACCCACACGTTACTGAATTCACAAACACAATGAGTAACTGTATGTTGCTACCAACAGTAACAAAACCTACAAGAGTTACAGAGACTAGTGTTTCCCTACTTGACCACATCTGGACCAACACCATATCCCCTTTAAAATCAGGCATAATTACAGATAATACCACAGACCACTACCCTACTTTTCTCATAACAACTCTTGGTAAATTACCCCAAGACACTACTAAAGTCACCTTCAGACTTCACAATGAGGCAGCCATTAATAACTTCACAACAGCAGTAGCAAACATTGACTGGCACACTGAGCTAGAAATCTATACAGATATTGACGAATGTATTAATAATTTTCTAAAAAAGACCCAATACCTCTATAACAAGCACTGCCCTAAAAAAACTAAACAGATGACAGCTAAGAGACTGAACAGTCCCTGGTTAACACCCAGCATTCTCAAATCCATAAATACAAAACACCAATATGAAAAACAGTACAGAATGGGTCACATAACCAGAGACCAAACAAAACGTTACTCGTCAATCCTAACCAGCCTGATAAGAAGGGCAAAAAAATTGTATTATGAGAACAGATTATCCAACTTACGAGGTGATATAAAAAAGACCTGGAAAACCCTATCAGAAATTCTAGGAACAAAAAAGATATCACGAAATAGCGAAATAAAATTAGCAAAATCAGATGAACCCCAACTCCCACCAACAGAAACAGCAAACAGACTCAATGACTTCTTCTCCACTATAGGACAAAACCTTGCCAATAAAATCCCAAGCTCAGATACCCCACCAAATGACTACCTCACTGGCAACTACCCGAACACACTGTTCCTAGCTCCGACTAACCCATACGAAGTCTCCCTTATTATCAACACACTAAAAAACAAGGCAGGAGATTTAAATACCTTACCACCCTTTATATACAAAAAAGTGTCACAAGTGCTATCACCAATCATTGCAACACTCTTTAACAAATCCATTGAATCCTCCACCTTCCCTACAGTACTCAAAATAGCAAGGGTCACCCCGATCCACAAAGGAGGAGACCAAACAGAGTTGAATAACTATAGGCCAATATCCAACTTACACCCTCTCTCAAAAATCTTCGAAAAATTAATTCATAAACGAATCTACTCCTACCTTATCTCCCAAAACATACTCAACCCCTGCCAATTTGGATTCAGGCCAAATAAAAATACTAATGATGCTATTATACACATGCTAGAACATATATACACTGCAATAGAGAAAAAAGAAGTCCCACTGGGGATCTTCATTGACTTACGTAAAGCTTTTGATACAGTTAACCATGACTTGCTCCACGTAAAATTGTCACACTATGGTATAAGAGGGCACTCCCTCAACTACCTCAAGTCATACCTCAGCAACAGAAGCCAATATGTGTATGCAAATGGGGCAAACTCTTCTGCACAACCAATTACAGTTGGTGTCCCACAGGGAAGTGTCCTTGGCCCTCTTCTCTTTCTCCTATACATAAATGACCTACCAAATGCTTCGCAATTACTCAAACCCACACTATTTGCAGATGACACTACATACGTCTTCTCCCACCCGAGCCCAGTCACGCTAGCCAATACTGTAAATACCGAATTACAGAAAATATCTACCTGGATGAGGACTAACAAACTTACACTAAACATTGACAAAACCTACTTCATTCAGTTTGGTAACAGAGCTACAGATGTCCCTCTTAACATAATGATAAACGGATCACCTATCACAAAGCTAACAGAGGGAAAATTCTTAGGAATCCACCTTGATAATAGACTCAAATTTCATACACATATACAACAAATTTCTAAGAAAATTTCCAAGACTGTAGGCATACTATCGAAGATACGGTACTATGCTCCACAGTCAGCCCTCCTGGCCCTATATCACTCTCTTATTTACCCCTATCTCACCTATGGAATTTGTGCATGGGGCTCAACAACAAGTAACCATCTCAGACCACTAATTACCCAACAAAAGGCTGCAGTTAGAATGATAACAAATTCTCACTATAGGCAGCACACTCCACCAATATTCAATACACTAAACCTACTCACCATACAAAACATCCATACTTATTACTGCACCTATTACATACATAGAACACTTAACTCTGATATTAACCCTCCCCTCAAACATCTCCTTGCCAACCTCAACAGAACACATGACCATAACACAAGGCACAGATCACTCTTTGATGTTCCTCGTGTCCATCTCACACTATGCAAAAACTCAATGCACATAAAAGGCCCTAAAATCTGGAATTCATTACCTGTAAATATAAAAGAAACACTACCTGTTTATAAATTCAAGTCTCTTCTCAAAGATCACTTACTCACCCAAAACCAAATAAATACTGAATAACTGAACCTTATAAATTGTATATCTTAAATGTTTCTCACAATTATATCACATAAATGTTAAACCTAAAACCCAATCTAACTTTATTATTTTTTAAATACACTACCTAACAGAATACTCCATTCTACTGAATGTACAACAATGCATACAACCATATGACCTGTCTTTGTAATACTCACTTGTGCTTTATAGTAATCTGTTTACATTAAAGTTTTATCACTGATTTCATCATTGCTTAGTTAATCTTAAGTTAATTTTAAGCCAGCCCGTAATGCTATGCATAGTATAAGTGGCTTTGGCATACTGCTCTTATCTGTATTTTTTGTACCTCTGTATGTGTGCTCAAATTTTTAAATAAATAAATAAATAAAATAAATAAATAACAAAATAAATAAATAAATGGTCAACTTTTCACCCTTGCCGGGTGTTGATCCTGGACCCTCTGTGTGAGCTGAGGATGCTATGGTGTCCCGCGGCCTGGTAGGCAATGCTCTCGCCTCACACACTGAGTGTCCGTGGTTTGATCCCTGGCTGCGTGGAAACATTGGGCATGTTTCCTTACACCTGCAATTCCCGTTCACTTGTCAAGCAAGTAGGTATCTGGATGTCAGTGGACTAGTGCAGGGTCACATCCTGGATGACAAGATTGAAGGATCCCAATAAAAATAAGACAGACAGTTCTCGATGATACACTGACTTTCATGGTTATCCTGGGTGACAAACTCTCTGGGTTGTTATGATATATATTGAGGTGTTTTGTCCACCTGGGACTTGATCAAGCTATCTTGTATACTATCGTTATTTGCCTAAAATATCAGTTTGCACTCAGAACGTTTATGCTTCTGTTTAAAATATTTGTCGATTTTCAGATATGAAGCTGACCTTACTTTTACCCTTATCTAATAGTATCCAGTTTACCTCAAAACCATTGCTAATGACATCTAGCAGCATCTAAACATTTACAGCAAATTGAAAAAGCCAAGTTGCAGAGCACCAGGGTGATGGCTACACCCTCACCAGTCTCATGTGCAGTGTTCTGCTTAGGAAAAATTCCTTGATCCAAGGAATTGGACCTGTGCTCTAATTCCTTGAATCGAGTCTAAATGCCTTCCATTCCCCAGGCACTGTATGACCTCCACAAGTTTAGCACTCCCCCATGTTCAAAATAATGTAATGTGGCCATGGAAACAACTGCCTACAAATATTCTCATGATGAAGAAATGTCATATAATGGTTTAAGGCATTTAATACAAGTGTTTTATAGCAGTATATACAAATTTTCTATTGTTACAACTTGCAGTCAGTATAAACAAGCAGAACAAAACAAATTTATTTTTAAAATATTTATAATTATTACAAAATTAGGCAACATTTATTTCATACATTCTGCAAAGTTACTGGCTATGTAGAGCATTTTGAACAGTCAAACTTGTGACATAACACATTATGTATAATTAAAGTTAGATTATTTGAATGCTAAGTTTACTATAAAGTTATCTGAAGGGCTTTATTATATATTCTCTTTTCATTAATCTTGTTAACATAATACAATTGTTTGATGTATATAATGTATATATAATTTGTCTACCTCTTTGGGGTTAAATCCCAGTCTGTATTTTTTTTTGTAGGTATGTTTTTTGTTAATGGAGCTGAGGAAGCGGTTGATATCCATGGGCTATGTAGTGACCTTGTTTTTAAAGGACAATGTTTATTGTAGAGACCAGTTTTTTGTAGAACTGCAGAGACAAGTTACTGCTGTGTTCACTGTTGTTCACTGATGCTTCATCTTTGAGCTAAAATAAGATTTTCTTAGTTTTAAGTGGTATTTTATTCTTGATATGTTGGTGGCTTGGAAGGTAGGGTAATAATAATAGTAATAATAATATCTTTATTTACTGCAAGTACATGTACATGGTATATAGGCCTAGCTGACATAATTGACATACTACTATATAGAAAGCCCCTGGGATCCTCTCCAAGATACGATACTACGTGCCGCAAACTGCCCTTCTCACACTATACCATTCGCTTATATATCCATACCTCACCTATGCTATCTGTGCTTGGGGTTCAACTGCAGCAACACACCTAAAGCCAATAATAACCCAACAAAAAGCCGCAGTAAGAATAATCACTAAATCCCATCCCTGGTAACACACCCCCCCCACTCTTCATAGATCTAAACTTACTTCCTGTTCAGTACATCCACACTTACTACTGTGCAGTCTACATCTACAGGACCTTAAATTCCAATATTAACCTTGACCTAAAACGCTTTCTTGATAGTTGTGACAGAACCCACAGGCACAACACCAGACACAAACATCTCTATGACATTCCCTGTGTCCGACTAAACCTTTACAAAAATTCAATGTATGTCAAAGGCCCTAAAATCTGGAACACCCTACCTGAAAATCCCAAAACTGCAGACACATTCATCACCTTTACGAATACCACCTGGTGGTTCACACTTACACTCACTCGCCCATTTGACCATAAACAGAAATATCAATCTCAATCTCAATCTCAAAATAATGAATCTTAACTAGTCATAAGTTGGCCTGTGATACTCCAATACTGAAACTATGTATAGTGCCAAAACAAAAGCATTCACATTGCTAAACTCACAACTAGTATTTAGTCACTTAGCCATAATACCAACTTACCTCATAATTTTGTAATATTTTAAACTTAAGATTTAATATAAGTCTGCCCGAAATGCCTAGCTATGCTAGGTGTTCTAATGGTACACTCTGTAATTATCATTTTACTACATGTAAACCACACAATAACCAAATTCTGTAAACTCAGCATTGTAATCCTTATAGAGAATAAACTTTGAATTGAATTGTTATGCAGAGCATTTCGGGTAAATTAGGTCAGTTTTGTCCCAGGATGTGACCCACACCAGTCAACTAACATCCAGGTACCCATTTTCCTGATGGGTGTAAGGAAACACATCCGATGTTTCCACCCCTTGTAGGTTTGGTAATTGATGGCATAATAAACTTTTCCTAGGTAGTAGGTTGGTAGACAGCAGCTGCCCAGGGAGGTACTACCGTTCTGCCAAGGAAATGTAAAACAAAAGCCTGTAATTGTTTTACATGATGGTAGGATTGCTGGTATCTTTTTTCTGTCTTATAAACATGCAAGATTTCAGGGACATCTTGCTACTTCTACTTACTTAGGTCATACTATGCATGCATGTACAAGCATATGTATATACACACCCCTATGAGTTTTCTTGTATTTTCCTACTAGTTCTTTTTTATTTCCTCTGGAACAGAAATCTTCCTCGATAAGCCTTTTGTGTTGTAAGAGGTGACTAACATGCCAGGAGCAAGGGTCTAGTAACCCCTTCTGCTGTATGCATTACTTAAGTTAAAAAGAGAAACTTTTGTTTTTCTTTTTGGGCCACCTTGCCTCAGTGGGATATGGCTGGTTTGTTGAAAGAATAAAAATAAACTTTTATTCATATTGTCGATAATGGTTCAAAGAACCGACAAGTTCATGAATTAAACACGTGCAACACTTGGGTATCTTTATTGAGAAAATATTTTGCACTGCAGTGCTAAATGTTTTAGTAAAGTTACCCAAGTATTGTACACCTGGAGTTTACCTGGAGAGAGTTTCGGGGGTCAACGCCCCCGCGGCCCGGTCTGTGACCAGGCCTCCTGGTGGATCAGCGCCTGATCAACCAGGCTGTTGCTGCTGGCTGCACGCAAACCAACGTACGAGCCACAGCCCGGCTGATCAGGAACTGACTTTAGGTGCTTGTCCAGTGCCAGCTTGAAGACTGCCAGGGGTCTGTTGGTAATCCCCCTTATGTGTGCTGGGAGGCAGTTGAACAGTCTCGGGCCCCTGACACTTATTGTATGGTCTCTTAACGTGCTAGTGACACCCCTGCTTTTCATTGGGGGGATGGTGCATCGTCTGCCAAGTCTTTTGCTTTCGTAGTGAGTGATTTTCGTGTGCAAGTTCGGTACATGTGACTTTATTCATATTGTTTATAAAATAAGTTACTTGTAGGTCTTCTCATTGAATAAAGTTGATAGTAAATCTACAGCAATTATTATTAGATGTTTATTTAGTTTTTGGTATGTAATTAGCCTTCACTGGCATCAAGGTATTTTCCGTGAAATGACAATTCCCAGGATCTGAATTTTAAATAATTTTTTCTTTGTCACAGACGTAGCAGAGGAAGCCAGATGTAGAACAATGACCTCCAATGTTACACTCGCTGAAAAATCCATGATACCTTCATATCACCGCCCTCCTTGTTTGACCACGTTAGCTGCTGGGGCTATTGCTCGGAGCCTCACATATGAAGATTTTGAAGAATGTAATCATTATAGGTAATAATTTTGAATGTTTTTTTTTGTGTAAAACATCTTTATACTGACTAAACAAAAATTCAAGTAAGTCAGAGTTGTATATTATATAAGGTATTATTGTGTTCTTCACTGGTTTTGGTGGTATGTTAAGTTACACTGTAAATATTGGAAGGCAATTAGATTTTATCTGAAGCTTGTCTTTATCTTTCAACAAACTGGCTGTATCCCACCAAGGCAGGGTGACCCAAAAAGAAAAACGGAAGTTTCTCTTTTTAACTTTAATGATGTATTCAGGCGAAGGGGTTACTATCCCCTTGCTCCTGGCATTTTAGCTGCCTCTTATGACATGCATAGCTTATGAAGGAAGAATTCTGTTCCACTTCCCCATGGAGAAAAATTATCATTTTGAAATGTAGCATCATAATATTCTAGCTACAGGATCACATTTGTGACTGTCCCAATGCCATTGTATTGAAGAGAGAGAGAGAGAAAGATAAGATTTCGTTCGGATTTTTAACCCCGGAGGGTTAGCCACCCAGGATAACCCAAGAAAGTCAGTGCATCATCGAGGACTGTCTAACTTATTTCCATTGGGGTCCTTAATCTTGTCCCCCAGGATGCGACCCACACCAGCCGACTAACACCCAGGTACCTATTTGCTGCTAGGTGAACAGGACAACAGGTGTAAGGAAACGTGTCGAAATGTTTCCACCCGCCGGGAATTGAACCCGGGCCCTCCGTGTGTGAAGCGGGAGCTTTAGCCACCAGGCCACCGGGCCATCCACTGTAAGTAATCTCTTTCACATATATTTTACAATATGCTTTTGTCACTACAGGTTCTGTAATCTTCCAGTTTTTTCCTTAAGACAGTGATATGATTGTTTTCATCTCAGACATTTTTTTTTCTCATTACTGATAGGTGGGACCCTGTTACAATATGGCAGTATGAGTTACCACAGAAGAAGAAGAAAAATAAAAAGTCCACCGAGAGAAGTCAGATTTATAATCTGAATGAAGTGACCATGCCAGTTCCAAAACCTCAGTGGGTATGTTGATTAGCATGACACAATAATTGCTTTTGTAAAATGTACTTGGCATTCATTTTAGTTAGGGATCCCTATAATAATTTTTTTTTTTATTGATTATTGCCAGTGTTAATTTTAAGAGGTAGAAACAGCAAGATGCACCTGAAATCTTGCATGTTTATGAGACAGAAAAAGGGACACCAGCAATCCTACCATCATGTAAAACAATTACAGGCTTTTGTTTTACACTCACTTGGCAGGACGGTAGTACCTCCCTGGGCAGTTGCTGTCTACCAACCTACTACCTAGAATTCTCTGTAGCTACTGGTTGTAATATCTTCCAAGGTAAAAAAAAAAAAAAAAAAAAAATATGCAAGTTTTGTTGGGGCTTAATGTGAGTGGCAGGTTTTAGCATCTTGAAGGAAAGCTAGTATAGTTGGGGAGTTTCATGTACTGTAAGTGACTCTGGTGGCAACTCCAAAGCAAGGATTTCTGACAAGCACTCTATTTTTCATTACATAGAGGGAGCTCTAAACCTGCAGGGGTCATACAGTGCCTTGGGGGATTAGGAAGCAATTAGATTCAGTGCAAGGAGAGGGAGGGTAGCTCCAGTTATTTAGGTTTAGAGCTCTTGACCATATCAAAGGAATTGTCTGTGGAGGGTGACAGAACTATTGAACATTGTCATATCAGTTCTACTTGACTATGAGACTGAATGTGTTGCTTCAGTCAGGATTCATTGTCAGACTGGTTAATGAGACTTCTAAATTTTAACACAAGTTTTGTGCAATTTATATTAATTTTGTTTTCCAAATTATGTCCTATTAATATACTTAGACAATGCTTTATTGCTCATGACAACCTAAATGAATTGAATTTTTTAATTTTCTGCTAAAAGTTCTAGACTTTATTTGATAAAGCTGCTAGACCAGTTGTTAGGCTTGATGTGTAGGCTCCACAAGGTGTAAAAGTTTAGTGAGGAGGGAAACATGAGTAGATTTAATTTTCGTAGAAAAACGTACCACAGAAACTGCTCTTATTTTTGTGAAAATTAAACTATAAATGTAGTAGTTGCAGAAATACCAACATATTACAGCTCAGCCATGTTTTTCTTTTAAAAATTATGCATACAGTTTTTCCACAAATTAACAAACTTTCAATCTCATTTATATTAGTTGCATATATAATACCAGACTAGTCTAATAAACACTTCGGTAGAAATCATACCTGCTGATAAATATTTCATTTGGCATCAGGAATTGATCATAAAACATTAAATGTTATAATTTTCAACAGCAAGAAATGAAGAAGTTTCGTGATTGGTGGTGGAACACGAGCACTCTTGGAGGTTTAGATTCAGTGATGCGGAGACAGATTGTAAATGCATTTGAGCGGCTAAGTTGGACTTCCAAAACAGAGGAAGAATTTGTCCTCTTCTTGTTACTACGACTCTGTGTGGACACCAAGATTGAGCTTGGTGGGGAGTGCTTTGAGATTTTGAGGTAGGAATACTCCTTTTTGTAAGGACAAATCCTTTCTTGGTTGTAAAAATAAAAATGAACCACATGATTTATTATTTTTGTTTTAATTCATTGACCATCTCCAGCTAAGGCGGGGTGACCCAAAGAAAACACGTCCAAACATTCACTCATTCGCTGTCTTCCAGAGGTGTGCTGACATCAGAGTCAGGTTACCCCTCTGATTGTCACATCCCCACCCCTTCTTCAGAGTGTAGGCATTGCTGTTCTCACCTCCAGGAATTCAGCCCTGCTAGCCAGCTTTCCTGAATCCCTTAATAATAGTTACCCTGTTCTCACTCCAATAACATATCCATTATTTTTTTTTTTATCTTATTAGCCATCTTGCACATGAGTGGGGTGACTTAAAAGAAACCATTCACCATCTCATTTAATCACTGTCTTGCCAATAGTGTGCTGACTTCATAGTTCAGATGACTCCTCAGGTGTGCAACATTCACATCCCTCCTTCAAAGTGCAGGTATTGCCCATCCCCCACCTCCAGGACTCTGATCCAGATAATTAATTTCCCTGAATCCCTTCATAAATGTTACTTTGCTCTTGCTCTAACAGCACATCAATCATTAAAAAGTACCTGTCTCCAGTCATTCCACTCTGATACATCTACACAAGCCTACTGGATGCACTCAAATCCTCTTTTACTCTTCCTTTCAACCATTCTTGGGATGACTCCTACCCATCCTTTCTTACACCCCAGCTTTATACACCCTTTACATCATGCATAGCCTCTCCATCCTCTCTGAATGTCCAAACCAGCTCAACAACTTTTCTTCAGCCCTCTGAAAATTTTTATGCCTATTATTATTAAAAATAACTATTTTTTAAACTACTGTATTGTTAACACAATAATGTTTGAATGCTTTAACTGATTTTACTTTACAAATTTTATAGAATTTACATATGCAATGAGCTGCCTGTGTACAAAATTATAAAATATTTAGGGTTTTGACACGTGCTGTATAGTAATACTTTCTTTCAACACACCGGCCGTATCCCACCAAGGCGGGGTGGCCCAAAAAGAAAAATGAATGTTTCTTCTTTTACATTTAGTAATATATACAGGAGAAGGGGTTATTATCTTCAATGTTCAGGCATAACATGATGCTGGAAATACAGACTCTTACCATTACCTTATATTTTTATAATGTATGGTATTGTACTTGGTATGTGACCTCTGTACTTTGGATGGTACCACAGCAATGTTCATAGTACAATACATTACTTTTTTCTGTGGTAGGCCTGGAAAGTTATGTTTAATATACAGTATTGTATTCATATTATTTGAGTCATGGAAATGTTTTAAACTCATATAGGTCATGAAATGCCATACAGAAGAGGGTAAGAGATGGTGTTGAGGAAAATATAGCAGTCAGTAATTGGGGGAAAGGATAACAGTTTATATTGCAAATGATTGTCATAAGATCATAGTGAGAATCTGCAGTATTATTATTACATAATTGTTGTTACAGGGAACATTAAACCCATAGGCTCTTTTGCTTTTGACAAGGAGAGTTGGAAATATAATGATTTTAGTTCCATGAGACCTAAGGAATCCATTTCTTTTCATTTAGCTGCTAAATAAACAGGTAAAATGTTTGAAAGGGGAGAAGAAAATTAAAAATTAAGAATGTAGGAAAATAAAGTATTTGTAATCTTGATTTATTACCTAAGAGAGGGAAGTTTTGTGGGGATCAGCTCACTGCATTTAACAGCAGGGTGGGGATGCAACCAGTTGCCAGTTTTTAACATAATCCAAGCTACATTTTGAGTCTTGGGGCTGGAATAATCTCTACTTTTGTTATACATTGCCCTGGATTGTTTTAATGAATGGCAGTGTATCTCTCACACCAAATGAGAATGGTAAATCAGTTTCCATGTAATTCTTCACTCATTATTTTTATTATTATATTTATGAAAAGGGCCAGACTATTTCAGTCAATAAAGGGCTGAGGAGGGGTTGTTGAGGTGGTTCAGTCATATGGAGAGAATGGAACAAAACAGAATGACTTCAAGAATTTATAAATCTTTAGTGGAGGGAAGGTGGGGTAGGGGTCAACCTAGGAAGGGTTGGAGGGAGGGGGTAAAGGTTTTGTGTGCAAGGGGCTTTGACTTCCAGCAAGAGTGCATGAGGATATTTGATAGGAGTGAATGGAGACAAATGGTTTTTAATACTTGACGTGCTGTTGGAGTGTGAGCAAAGCAACATTTACGAAAGGATTCAGGGAAACCGGCAGGCCGGACTTGAGTCCTGGAGATGGGAAGTGCAGTGTCTACACTCTGAAGGAGGGGTGTTAATGTTGCAGTTTTATAACTGGTGTAAAGCACCCCTCTGGCAAGACAGTGATGGAGTGAATGATGATGAAAGTTTTTCTTTTTCGGGCCACACTGCCTTGGTGGGAATTGGCCGATGTATTAAAAATAATAATAATAATTTTTTTTTATTAATTTTGCATGTATCCATCTTCAGACTGTATCTACTGACAAAAGTTCAAAGGGAGGGATGGTTAGAATTTTAGACATGCCTACATTGTATACCTTTCTCATTCAAACATTACAAAATAAACAAAAATATTAATAAAATTGGGGACCCATATATTTTCAGTGAATGGTGTTCAGATCTTGCTCAAGTGATAACACAGTTGGGGCCATTTCCACTTCAGAAGTTATTTGTAACTGATGATACACTGGGAATTAAACCTGTCCTTACAGCTTTGGTACAACAGTCGCCACACCTACAGGTAAGGAACAGTGGTAATTCTGTATATTATATATGTAGCTTGGAACATGTAGTCTCTCTTCAACATCCTACTTAAAATATTCAAATGAATGGGTATTTTTTTCAAAATCAGATTTTGTGTTGAAGAAAATATTAGTCATATTTCAGTGCTTGGCCTTAGAATGAATATTAAAAAAATCCATATTCATTGTTTATTGTATTTAGGCAAGATCTTTCACTAACCTCGGGGAACTCTTCTTGAAGGGAATGAATATCTTAAATGCAAGAAAAGTGTCAGACTAAAAGGGTATGTTTTATCATAGTAATTTCATTAACAAGAGTTTCTAGTTGGTATTAATATTATTACAGTCAAAATTAAGTACTGAACATATAAGGATCATACAGCGCTGCAGGGTAATAGTATGCCAGATCAGCGACCAGCAATGGTGATGACACCAGAGGTAGAGTCAGTGAAGGTGGTGAGGAATGCTAAAGGGAAAGAATAATCAAAATCAGTGTAAATAAAGCTGTCGCTGACAAAAAGTCAGAGGTGTAATTAGTTTTTAGTTGGTGTGTGGATGTTATCTTACACTTTGATTTCTTTTGATAAATTACATTTTCTTGTGACAGGTATTAAAAATGAACCAGTGGGCCCTTAGTAATGACTTCATGATATCTTTGGGAAGTCACTGCAGAATGCTTATAGAGTTTGCTATTCCATATATGCAGCCACAAGTGTTTATGAGTGATGAGTCATTATTTGCATGTTTTTTTGATGGCATGACAAGTGAAGAGGTAGTAAACTGCTGGAAAGAAGGTACAAAACCAAGGATATCATTTGGCCACCTCAAATATGTTGATATTCTGTACTGGAAGCCAACAGAAAGATTCATTCAGATGTTGTGTGTGTTTTATCCAAATATACGACTGTGTGAAATTGATGCTTATGTGGATGAAAGTGAAAAAAATCTAGTGCAGCCCTTCTTGGATGTGGGCGCTAAAGTTATGGCTCTGAGGATAAGCTGCAGAACCAAAGGGATTCTTGATGAGAGACTAAGTTGCTTAGTCAATAATGCCCCATTCTTACGAGAACTAAGACTGCACATGGATGATTATTTTGAAGGTGCAGAATGTGATTCTTTGTTTGCGAGAAGACTGGAAGAAGCAGGAGCAAAATTAAAAAAGTTGGTATCTCAAATGACTGCATTTGAATCTCTTGCACTACATCCACATGAAGAAGTAGACATGTCAGTAGTTGTTCTGCCGACACTCCATGCACAAGGAAGCTGTATAACTACTCTGCATATATGTTACGAATACGCACAACTGAACTCCAACACGTTGTACCAGATAATCAACCTGTGTCCAAGGTTACATTTCCTGGCAGTCTCTATGGTAATGAACGACAATGATGCTGCATCCAGAAACTTCAGGTGGGTGAGCATAAGGCTAGTTGTATATAGTATTTTAGCTAAACAACACTAATTCAGAAAAAATATCAAATTTAATAATCGTTGTCACCTTATCTAGGTCGATTCCTATCCTCACATCTTCATTGTTGCTGTTCTCCATGATTGAATATGGCATTTTACAAACTGAACTTAATATTCTGAATTCTTTATATATTTTATTTTCTGTTGAGCTTTAAACAATCAAAAATTCCTGTTTTTCTTCAGTCATGTGGCATGTGTGTATTATACTGTCTTTATCCAATTCGTGTATACATTCAACTTTTTTAGCAACAATTCTTTATTAGGTTAATCTCTACTTTCTCCTTAGCTTGTGTTTTGCATTATTATTAATAGAATATTAATTTCCCTGTCATCTGTAAGTAAATACCTGACTGATGACCATGAGAACTTCTCATAGTACATACATGCTATAATATCAGTAAGCAATTCATGCATCATGGTGGTATTTCCAGTGAGAATAATTTTTTTTTTTAATAGATATGAGGATATGTTGTGTATCTTTATACGTATATGCTTCTAAACTGTTGTATTCTGAGCACCTCTGCAAAAGCAGTGATAATGTGTGAGTGTGGTGAAAGTGTTGAATGATAATGAAAGTATTTTCTTTTTGGGGATTTTCTTTCTTTTTTGGGTCACCCTGCCTCGGTGGGAGACGGCCGACTTGTTGGAAAAAAAAAAATGAGGATTTTCTTTGTAATTAACCCATCCTATTTCTAATGGAAAAGGAGGTACAGTTTTTTTTTTAACACACTTCCTGTCTCCCACTGAGGTAGTGGCCCAAAAAATAAGAAACATTTTCACCATCATTCAGCCTACAACTATCTTGCCAGAGGTATGCAAATACAGTTCACATGCTCCTCCAAACTGCAGATATCCCTACCCCCTCCTTCATAGTGCAGGCACTGTACTTTCCACCTTCATGGCTCAAGCCTGGCTAACTAATTAACCCATCCCTATTTCTAATGGAAAAAGAAGTGCAGATTTTTTTTTCAACCCATTGGCAATCTCCTACCAAGGCAGGGTGACCATCATTCATACATAATTATGTGTGAATGATGGTAAAAGTGGGGGGTTGAAAAAAAAAATCTGCAAAGACAGTGATTATAATCACTGTCTTTGCAGAGGTGCACAGGTATGACAGTTTAGATGTCACGGCAAACAGCCAATATTCCAAACCCATCCTTCAAAGTGCAAGCATCGTACCTTCCACCTCCAGGACTCAAGTTTGGCTAACCAGTTTCCCTGAATCCCTTCACAAAATATTACCCTTCTCACACTCCAACATTCATCTCCATTCACTCCTATCTAACAAGCTCACACAGATATTAGGTGCAAATCTTTCAACAAATTGGCTGTTTCCCACTGAGGCAGGGTGACCCAAAAAGAAAGAAAAATACTTTCATCAACACTTTCACCATTACTCATACATAACCACTCTCTTTGCAGAGGCACTCAGATACGACAGTTTAGAAGTCCTTCCAAACTGTCAATATCCCAAACCCCTCCTTTAAAGTGCAGGCATTGTACTTCCCATTTCCAGGACTCGAGTCTGGCTTACTGGTTTCCCTGAATCCCTTCACAAAATATTACTCCACACCTCCTAATTTACACACACTCTGAATTAGGTAGACATTAGAATTAAATAAATATGGCAGTAAAGGTGTCAATGTAGTTATAGTGGTGTACATTTTCCATCAGGACCATCCTTCGTCCCTGCATGACGTTACGTACCCTAGTGATCCAGGACATTCCTGCCGAGGTAACTAATGCTCACGACTCTTCCTTCACCTATTATTATTATAATCAAAAAGAAGCGCTAAGCCACAAGGACTATACAGCGCTGCAGGGCAGGAAGGAAGCGAGGGCATCAGGTGGCAAAAGGGAGATGGATGAGTAATAGGTTACGGATAACAGCGGGGCAGTGGATGGTGAAAGGGTAAAGGGCAGCAAGAGACTGAACTAGAAAGGGCTGAGGGGAGATCAGAGTTTGTGGAGTAAGTCAGTCGTTGTCAAAAGTCAATGAGAGAGTCAGGATTAAAGGAGGGTCCATCAGCAAGAAGGGAAGGTAAAGAGAGAGAGTAGTAGAGCGAAGACGACGTTGGAGGTAAATTCTGCGTGCTCGTTGATAGAGAGTGGGCAGTCTAACAGAATGTGGCTAATCGATAATGGAACTTGACACTTCTCACAGAGAGGAACAGGCGCCTCTCCATGAGATATCCATGAGTAAGACGAGTATGGCCAATGCGAAGACGGGAGAGAGTAGTCTCCCAACCTCGACACTGATGACAAGAAGACGGCCAGTAACCTATACTCGGTTTAATAGAATGAAGTTTGTTACCGAGTAGAGTATACCAACGTTGTTGCCAACGGGTGTGAAGGTGGGTAGCTATTGCAGCAAAATAGTCCGTAAATGGAACACCTCTATATGAAACTGGTAGGTCATGTACTGCTGACCGCGCAGCAGTGTCTGCCTATTCATTGCCCTGTACGTCAACATGACCAGGGACCCAACAAAAAACAAAAAAACAATATCTTTATGCTTGATAGAGATGCGGCGTAGCCAAAGTTGGGTACGGAGGACTAAGGAGTGAGGTGTATCAAATTTCTGTATGGCCTGTAAAGCACTAAGGGAGTCTGAGACAACCACAAATGATGACACAGGCACAGATGCAATACGGATAAGTGCTGCAAGAATGGCATACAATTCAGCAGTAAAAATACTAGCTGAAGATAGTAAATGCCCTTGTACGACGCTGTCCGGAAACACTGCTGCGAATCCTACGCCGTCAGGAGACTTAGAGCCATCTGTGTACACAGCAATGGCATGAGAATGAGAGTGGAAGTGGTCAAGAAAAAGAGAGCGGGAAGCGACCGTAGGCAGTTGGGCTTTCGAGCAAGGGAGAGAGAAAGAACAGACTCGAACAGCTGGAACTTCCCAGGGGGGTAGGGAAAAGTGAGATGCTACATGAACATAGAAAGGTGGTAATTGAAGAGAAGACAAGAGCGAATGTAGGCGAAGAGAGAAGGGACGGAGTAAACAGGGGCGGCGAACAAATAAAGAATGTCTACTAATATCAGTGACCATTCTATAAATGGAAGGATTGCGGAGATCATGAGAGCGTACATAGTAGCGAAGGCAATGGGCATCACGGCGATCAGATAAGGATGGAACATTCGCTTCTGCATAGAGGCTCTCAACAGGGGAAGAGCGAAAAGCACCAAGGCATAAACGTAATCCTTGGTGATGAATGGGGTTAAGGCTAGAGAGAGTAGCAGGAGAGGCCGCTGAATAGATCTGGTCACCATAATCAAGTTTCGATAAAACGAGGGTGGAATGTAGGCGAAGGAGAGTTCGACGATCAGCTCCCCATGAAAGATGAGCAAAGGTTTTAAGAAGGTTCAGCCGGCTGTGACAAGTTGCCTTCAGAGAGGTAATGTGAGGTTTCCAGGATAACCTACGGTCAAAGAGGAGGCCTAGAAATCTGACTGTATCACGTTCAGGGATACGGGAGCCATAGAGGTACAAAGGATGATTGGAGATGACAGAGCGTCTAGTGAAAGTAATTTGGTGAGTTTTAGTGCTGGAAAATTTAAACCCATGTGTGGTGGCCCAATTGGAAACATGATCGACCGCATGCTGGAGAGAAACTGCAATAAGGTGACAGTCAGCGCCTGCACAGGCAATAGCGAAGTCATCAACATAGAGTGATGACCAAATATTGGATGGAAGACTAGAGGTCAAATCATTTATAGCAAGGAGAAAAAGTGTTGTGCTCAGAACACATCCCTGGGGGACACCTTCAGCTTGGACAAAATCTGGGAAGAGCACATTAACCCGAACACGGAAATGTCTGTCAGCTAAAAAGTTCTTAAGAAAAGATGGTAGATTGCCTCGGAGGCCTAAGGAGTGGGCTTGGGCTAAAATATTATACCTCCAAGTTGTGTCATATGCCTTCTCAACGTCAAAAAATATGGCAATAACTGAGCTCTTATTCGTAAAGGCATTACGAACATACGTATCCAAGCGTAGTAAGGGGTCTATGGTAGAACGGCCCTTACGAAAGCCATACTGACTAGTGGAGAAACTGTTGTCTCTCTAAATACCACATTAAACATCTATTTACTAGGCGTTCCATCACTTTGCAAACTGCACTGGTAAGAGCAATGGGACGATAGTGGGAGGTTTCATGTCCTGTAGTGCCTGGTTTGCGGAAAGGGAGAACAATGGCAGATTTCCACAGCTGTGGAAGAACTCCTTGTGACCAAATAAGATTGTAAAGGTGTAATAGGACTGCAAGGGCTGACTGATGTAAATGTTGTAGCATACGAATATGAATGTCGTCGGGCCCAGCTGCCGATGATCGGCAAGCTGAGAGTGTTGCCTCCAGTTCTTGAAGTGTAAAAGGCACATTATACTGTTCTTCTCTGAGAGAAGAAAAGTCCAAGGGTGCTAACTCTCTGGCAGACTTTGAGGAAAGAAACGAGGGGCATAGATGGAGCCCCTGAGAAATACGGACCAGATGATTGCCAATTTCATTGGCAACATCTAGTGGGTTTGCTATATCAACACCGGCAACCCGCAGAACAGGAGCCGGGTCAGGAGAATATTTACCACTCAGTTTTCGTACTTTTTTCCAGACTGCACTCATAGAGGAAGCAGAGGTGATGGTGGAGACATAATCTCGCCAGCAAGTGCGTTTAGCGTCACGGATGACACGGCGAGCGATCGCACGCTTCTGCTTAAAATCAAGAAGTCTCTCTGTGGTTCTATTGTACCGGTACCTGCCCCATGCAGCGCGTTTCAAACGTACTGCACGAGCACAAGCAGGAGACCACCAAGGCACGCATTTCTGAGAATGCCTGCCCTGAAGTTTGGGGTATAGAATGAGAAGCTGCGGTAAAACTGAGGACGAGAAGAGGTGTAAAAGCTCATCAATGGAGGACGAAGAAGGAACCTCACTAAAAACAGTTAGGTGTGAGTAAAGGTTCCAATTTGCCCGATCAAATTGCCAGCGTGGGATACGAAGAGGTGGTGAATATGAAGGGGAAGTAAGAATGATTGGGAAAATGATCGCTGTCATGTAAGTCCGGTAGAACAGACCAGGTGAAGTCTAATGCGGTGGAGGAAGAGCAGACTGAGAGATCGATGCAAGAGAGAGTATGAGTCCGAGGATCAAAATGGGTGTGAGTACCTGTATTTAAAACATGGAGGGGGTGGGAGGCAAGAAAAGCCTCTAACTGAATGCCACGGGAATCACAGTGAGACCCCCCCCCCCCAGAGGAAATGGTGGGCATTAAAATCACCAAGTAACAGAAGTGGTGGTGGTAATGACGAAACAAGAAAGGCAATATCTGGAATAGATAATGCCCGAGAAGGAGAGAGATATAAAGAACAGAGCGTATACCACCTATGCAAGTGGATACGGGCTGCTGTGTAATGCAGCGAAGTATGAACAAATAGCTGATGGTACGGAATATCAGTGCGTAGAAGAAGGGCACTTTCATTAAAGGTCCCATCAGGAAAAGGATCTGAAGAATACAATAAATTATAGCCTGAGATGTTGAGAATAACAGCAGAGTGTAATTTTGGTTTCTGTAAGCAAACACCAACAGGGGAAAACTGGGAGAGTAACATCTGAAGCTCACCCCGATTACCCCTGAGGCCGCATATATTCCACTGTAAATAGGCCATGATTGGCAATGATAAAGATACCTGAAATCCGCAGGTAAGGGTTCCTACGGACTAGAGGGGTTAGAAAAGTCCACATGTGGAGGCAGTGGAAAACGTTCAAGCAGCGAAGGAACGGTGCGCTGTGAAGAAGGAGTTGCGCAGATGGAGGAGAGGGAAGAGAAGGAACAGGAAGTGGATCAGTGTCCATTGAAGGTTTAGTCTCTGCAATATATTCTGAAATTGCTTCAAGTGTTTCTGAATTCAAAGATGTATGGGAGACAATATTGGAGATAGTAGGAGGAGGGTGAGTTTATTATTATTATTATAATCAAAAAGAAGCGCTAAGCCACAAGGACTATACAGCGCTGCAGGGCAGGAAGGAAGCGAGGGCATCAGGTGGCAAAAGGGAGATGGATGAGTAATAGGTTACGGATAACAGCGGGGCAGTGGATGGTGAAAGGGTAAAGGGCAGCAAGAGACTGAACTAGAAAGGGCTGAGGGGAGTGCGAAAAGTATCATCAGAGTTTGTGGAGTAAATCAGTCGTTGTCAAGAAGTCAATGAGAGAGTCAGGATTAAAGGAGGGTCCATCAGCAAGAAGGGAAGGTAAAGAGAGAGTAGTAGAACGAAGACGACGTTGGAGGTAAATTCTGCGTGCTCGTTGATAGAGAGGGCAGTCTAACAGAATGTGGCTAATCGATACTGGAACTTGACACTGCTCACAGAGAGGAACAGGGTGCCTCTCCATGAGATACCCATGAGTAAGACGAGTGTGGCCAATGCGAAGGCGGGAGAGAGTGGTCTCCCAACCTCGGCACTGATGACAAGAAGACGGCCAGTAACCTATGCTCGGTTTAATAGAATGAAGTTTGTTACCGAGCAGAGTTGACCAACGTTGTTGCCAACGGGTGCGAAGGTGGGTAGCTATTGCAGCAAAATAGTCCAGAAATGGAACACCTCGATAGGAAATTGGTAGGTCATGTACTGCTGACCGCGCAGCAGTGTCTGCCTGTTCATTGCCCTGTACGTCGACATGACCAGGGACCCAACAAAAAACAATATCTTTATGTTTGGTAGAGATACGGCGTAGCCAAAGTTGGATACGGAGAACTAGGGGATGAGATGTATCAAATTTTCGTATAGCCTGTAGAGCACTAAGGGAGTCTGAGACTACTACAAATGATGACACAGGCATAGATGCGATACGAATAAGTGCTGCAAGAATGGCATACAGTTCAGCAGTAAAAATGCTAGCTGAAGATAGTAAATGCCCCCGTACGACGCTGTCCGGAAACACTGCTGCGAATCCGACGCCGTCTGAAGACTTAGAGCCATCTGTGTACACAGCGGTGGCATGAGAATGGGAGTGGAAGTGATCAAGAAAAAGAGAGCGGGAAGCCACCGTAGGCAGTTGAGCTTTCGAGCAAGGGAGTGAGAAAGAACAGACCCGAACAGCTGGAACTTCCCAGGGGGGTAGGGAAAAGTGAGATGCTACATGAACATATAAAGGTGGTAACTGAAGGGAAGACAAGAGTGAATGTAGGCGAAGAGAAAAGGGACGGAGCAAACAGGGGCGGCGAACGAATAAAGAATGTCTACTAATATCGGTGACCATTCTATAAATGGAAGGATTGTGTAGATCGTGAGAGCGTACATAGTAGCGAAGGCAATGGGCATCACGGCGATCAGACAAGGATGGAACATTTGCTTCTGTATAGAGGCTCTCAACAGGGGAAGAGCGAAAAGCACCAAGGCACAAACGTAAGCCTTGGTGATGGATAGAGTTAAGGCTAGAGAGAGTAGCAGGAGAGGCCGCGGAATAAATCTGGTCACCATAATCGAGTTTCGATAAAACGAGGGCTGAATGTAGGCGAAGCAGAGTTCGACGATCAGCTCCCCAGGAAAGATGAGCAAGGGTTTTAAGAAGGTTTAGCCGGCTGTGACAAGTTGCCTTCAGAGAGGTAATGTGAGGTTTCCAGGATAACCGACGGTCAAAGAGAAGGCCTAGAAACCTGACTGTATCACGTTCGGGGATACGGGAGCCATAGAGATACAAAGGATGATCGGAGATAACAGAGCGTCTAGTGAAAGTAATTTGGTGAGTTTTGGTACTTGAAAATTTAAACCCATGTGTGGTGGCCCAAGTGGAAACACGGTCGACCGCATGCTGGAGAGAAACTGCAATAAGGTGACAGTCAGCGCCTGCACAAGCAATAGCGAAGTCATCAACATAGAGTGATGACCAAATATTGGGTGGAAGAACAGAGGCCAAATCATTTATAGCAAGGAGAAAAAGTGTTGTGCTTAGAACACATCCCTGAGGGACACCTTCAGCTTGGACGAAGTCCGGGGAAAGAACATTATTGACTCGAACACGGAAATGTCTGTCAGTTAAAAAGTTCTTAAGGAAGGATGGTAGATTGCCTCGGAGGCCTAAGGAATGGGCCTGGGCCAAAATATTATACCTCCAAGTTGTGTCATATGCCTTCTCAAGGTCAAAAAATATGGCAATAACTGAGTGATTATTCGCAAAGGCATTACGAACATACGTATCCAAGCGTAGTAAGGGGTCTATGGTAGAACGACCCTTACGAAAGCCATATTGACTAGCGGAGAGACTGTTGTGAGTCTCTAAATACCACATTAAACGTCGATTTACGAGGCGTTCCATCACTTTGCAAACTGCACTAGTAAGAGCGATGGGGCGATAGTGGGAGGCATCATGTCCTGTAGTACCCGGTTTGCGGAAAGGGAGAACAATGGCAGATTTCCACAGCTGGGGAAGAACTCCTTGTGCCCAAATAAGATTGAAGAGGTGTAAGAGGACTACAAGGGCTGACCGATGTAAATGTTGTAACATACGAATATGAATGTCATCAGGCCCAGCTGCCGATGATCGGCAAGCTGAGAGCGTTGCCTCCAGTTCTTGAAGTGTAAAAGGCACATTATACTGTTCTTCTCTGAGAGAAGAAAAGTCCAAGGGTACTAACTCTCTGGCAGACTTTGAGGAAAGAAACGAGGGGCATAGATGGAGCCCTCGGGAAATACGGACCAGATGTGTGCCAAGTTCAATGGCAACGTCGAGAGGGTTTGCTACATCAACACCAGTGACCCGTAGAACAGGAGCCGGGTCAGGAGAGTATTTACCACTCAATTTCCTCACTTTTTTCCAGACTGCACTCATAGAAGAAGCAGAGGTGATGGTGGAAACATAGTCTCGCCAACAAGTGCGTTTAGCTTCACGGATGACACGGCGAGCGATCGCACGCTTCTGCTTAAAATCAACAAGTCTCTCAGCGGTTCTATTGTACCGGTACCTGCCCCATGCAGCACGTTTCAAACGTACTGCACGAGCACAAGCAGGAGACCACCAAGGCACGCACTTCTGAGAATGCCTGCCTGAGGTTTGGGGTATAGAATGAGAAGCTGCGGTATAAACTGATGTCGAGAAGATGTGTAGGAGCTCATCAATGGAGGATGAAGAAGGAACCTCACTAAAAGCAGTGAGGTGTGAGTAAAGATCCCAATTTGCCCGATCAAATTGCCAGCGAGGGCTACGGAAAGGTGGTGAATAGGAAGGAGAAGTAAGAATGATCGGAAAATGATCGCTGTCATGTAAGTCTGGTAGAACAGACCAGGTGAAGTCTAGTGCAGTGGAGGAAGAGCAGACTGATAGATCGATGCAAGAGAGAGTATGAGTACGAGGATCAAAATGGGTGGGAGTACCCGTATTTAAAACATGGAGGGGGTGAGAGGCGAGAAAAGCCTCCAACTGAATGCCACGTGAGTCACAATGAGACCCCCCCCAGAGGAAATGGTGGGCATTAAAATCACCAAGTAACAGAAGTGGTGGTGGTAAGGATGAAACAAGAAAGGCAAAGTCTGGGATAGAAAATGCTCGAGAAGGAGAGAGATATAAAGAACATATTGTAAACCACTTATTCAAGTGGATACGGGCTGCAGTGTAATGCAGCGAGGTATGGACAAATAGTTGACAGTACGGAATATCATTGCGTAGAAGAAGGGCACTTTCATTAAAGGTCCCATCTGAGAAAGGATCCGAAGAATACAATAAATTATAGCCTGAGATAGGTTGGAAAACAGCCGAGTGTAATTTTGGTTCTTGTAAGCAAGCACCAACAGGGGAAAACCTGGAAAGCAACATCTGAAGCTCACCCCGATTACCCCTGAGGCCGCGGATATTCCACTGTAAATAGGCCATGATTGGCGATGAAGAAAATATCAGGAATCTGTAGGTAAAGGCACCTACGGACTAGAGGGGTTAGAAAAGTCAACGTGTGGTGGCATTGGAAGATGTTCAAGTAGCGAAGGAACGGAGCGTTGCGAAGAATGGGGTTGTGAAGATGGAGGAGAGGGAAGAGAAGGAACAGGAAGTGAATCAGTGTCCATTGAAGGTTTAGTCTCTGCAATATATTCTGAAATGGCTTCAAGTGTTTCTGAATTCAAAGATGTATGGGAGACCATATTGGAGATAGGAGGAGGAGGGTGAGTAAAGATTGGGACAGTAATGGACTGTACCAAAGTAGAGGGGGAGGGAAAAGTGTAAGGGACTGGAGATGAAGTGTGGGGGGGGACAGAAGAGGCAGAAACCTGGGAGGTGGCAGAAGAGGGAGAAACTTGGGAGGGGACGGGGGTGGAAGGCATAGTACGAGGAGGAGGGTGAATCTCCACACTTGTAATAGAGCCAGAGAGAGGGGAAGAACTAGGTACAGAGACTGGAAAGGTAAAGTGTGGAGGTGGAAGAAGGGAAGGAAGGGGCAAAGAAGATTTGAGCAATGTGGATTTTTTGGACTTCTGAGTAGAGGGGCGATTGGTATTAGGTGTCGTACGAGGTCTTGTCGATACTGGGGCTTGTGAGGAAGGACGCGAAGATGTGAGAACAGACTGAGTTGTAGTCGGGACGTCAGAGCCAAGGACAGCAAAAGGATTAGATGCCGTAGTGGCTATGGGAGGGGTAACAACAGAGGAGGCTGCAGAAGATGGGACCCCAGAAGTGGGGGGATGTTTGGAAACACGAGAATAAGAAACACGGGGTAGTCTCCCTTGGAGGCGGAGATGAGTAACTGCCATAGCATAAGGGAGACCTTCTGCCTCTTTGAGGCAACGGATTTCACGTTCATTTAAGTAGACCTGGCAACGGCGGGAGTACGAAGGGTGAGCTTCATTACAATTAAGGCAAGATGGAGGTTGACTGCAAGATGTATTAGAATGGTCGTCGGCACCACAGACTGGGCATTCGGCCATAGATCTGCAATATTTCGCTGGGTGACCAAAACGCCAGCAATTTCTACATTGTTGCGGTGTAGGTATCACCTTTCGAACTTGTAACCGATGTCCCGCGACATATACAGAGGACGGGAGTTCTCGGCTGTCAAAAGTTAAACGAGCCACATTGCAAGGGTAACGTCTCCGCCCCCGGGCAGGAAGGACATAAGTGTCTACTTTGAGGATTGGGAGATCCTGGAGTTCCAGCTGTTCAAAAATGTCATTGCCACATGACTGGAAATTCTGTTGGACTATGGTATGGGGCAGAATGACAGTACCACTACAAGAATTGAGAGAAAGATGTTTTTCAATAGTGATAGGAGTAGTATCGATATTCGAAAGGAGAGAAAGATCATGAGCTTGGGTAGCATTCTGGACAGTGACGATGCGCGTACCGCTCTTGAGAGCGTGAAATGAAATATCTCTGCCAACATGACGCAGGAGCGCTTTGGCAATACTATGGTCAGAAAGGTAGGCAGAAGAAGAAGTTGGTCTTAAAGTAAAGAATTTAGTCCATTGTGTGGTCCGAAACTGAGCGTGGAGAGGGAGTGCTTGACGTGTCGGTCTTTTCCGAGTAGAATGGGAAGGTAACGAAGGAGCATCATCAGGAGATTGACGTTGGCGTTTAGGAGTAGGACCGGAGTTGGTCCGGCATGAAATGGGTGGGCGATTCGAAAATTGCCGTACCGTAGAGGGAGAAGCCGGAAGCATAGTCAAAGGAGAGCGGAGTTCAGACAAATCGAAGGAGTCAGTCGAAGCCCCGGTACCTGAAGCGGGTGAGGAAACAGCACCAGCAAGAGGTACAGGGGCATCAGGAGTGTCCGAAGAGTGGTCTAAACACAAGGCAGGGTCAGAATGGGGTGCGGTATCAAGAAGGGGCCCGGGGGTAGTGGTTTCATGGACTAGGGCTGCCATGGTTAGGTTACTCCTTTGCTTTTTGTTTTTAAGAAAAAAAAAGAAAGAAGAAAAGAAAATAAAAATAAAAAAAAGAATAAAAAAAGGGGGGAGCGGGGAGGAATAGTTCCCAGGAGGAATGAAAGGGCCGGAAATCTCCCTCCGCGCCCAAGAGGACCTCAGACACCGCTAGTAGCGCAGATGCAGCATGGAACCCGTGCCATACCCTACCCTTCATGCCAGTAAACCAGCAATCCGGGATAGCAACCTCACATCTGCCGAGCTACCTCGGTGGACAAAAGAGAGGGCGGCCGGATATCCGCCACAAAGCATACCTCCTTCGGCCACCACCCCCGGAATCCGAAAGGTGGCTTCCAGAGATACACCCGTCGCCCAAAAGACACCCAAAGCTACTCCGGGATACCGGAGAGGGATCGGGACATCCCCAGGCAATCCAGATTCCACGGCAAACTACGCCACCGCCAAGAACCTCAACGGAATGGGATGGACCCCGGTGTCCTTTCCCCTACCTAGGAACTAGCGCGCCTGTGGGAGAAATCCCAAAGGCCAAAAAGAGGAAGGGCAAAAGGGAGGGGTGAGGAGGAGGAGGAGGAATGGAAAAAGGGGAGGATGGGGAGGATGGGATAGGGGAGGGGAGAATGGGGGGTAATTAGGTTCGGTCTGAGGAAGAAGACCGACAGGGCTAATTCCTCAGACCAAGAGCCTCTTCACCACGCCAAGGAGCCCCCCTTGAAGAGAGGGAGTAGAGATACCTGAAATCCGCAGGTAAGGGTTCCTACGGACTAGAGGGGTTAGAAAAGTCCACATGCGGAGGCAGTGGAAAACGTTCAAGCAGCGAAGGAACGGTGCGCTGTGAAGAAAGGAGTTCAGATGGAGTCGGAGGGTGGATCAGTGTCCATTGATGGTTTGGTCTCTGCAATATATTCAGAGATTGCTTCAAGTGTTTCAGAATTCAGAGACGTCGTATGGGAGACAATATTGGAAATGGTAGGGGTAGGATGAGTAAAGATTGGAACTGTAATGGACTGTACGAAGGTAGGGGGGGACGAAAGGGTGAAGGGAACTGGAGAAGCGTGGAAGGGGACAGAAGAGGCAGAAACCTGGGAGGTGGCAGAAGAGGAAGAGACTTGGGAGGGAACAGGGGAGGAAGGTACAGTATGAGGAGGAGGGTGAACCTCTACAATTGTAACAGAGCCAGTGAGGGGAAAAACCAGGTACAGAGACAGGGAAGGTAAAATGAGGAGGAGGAAGATGGGTAGGAGGTGTTAACAGACCTTTTTTTGACTTTTGAGAAGTAGAGGGACGATTAGGAGGTGTCATACGAGATCTCGTCGATACTGAGGCTTGTGAGAGAGAACACGAAGAAGTGAGATCAGACTGAGACGTTGAAGTAGGGACGTCTGAGCCGAGGACAGCAAAAGAATTAGATACAGGAGTGACTATGGGAGAGGTAACCACAGAGGAGGTGCAGAAGATGGGACCCCAGAAGTGGGGGGACGTTTTGAAACACGGGAATAAGAAACACGGGGTAGTCTCCCTTGGAGGCGGAGATGAGAAACTGCCATGGCATAAGGGAGACCTTCTGCCTCTTTGAGGTAACGGATTTCCCGCTCATTTAAGTAGACTTGACAACGGCGAGAGTACGAAGGGTGAGCCTCATGACAATTAAGGCAAGAGGGAGGTCGATTGCAAGACGTATTAGAATGGTCATCGGCACCACAGACTGGGCATTCGGCGATAGATCTGCAATATTTCGCTGGATGGCCAAATCGCCAGCAATTTCTACACTGTTGCGGTGTAGGGATCACCTTTCGAACTTGTAACCGATGTCCTGCTACATAAACTGAGGATGGGAGTTCACGGCTGTCAAAAGTTAAACGAGCCACATTGCTAGGGTATCGTCTCCGCCCGCGGGCAGGAAGAACGTAAGTGTCTACCTTGAGGATTGGGAGATCTTGGAGTTCCAGCTGTTCAAGAATGTCAGTGCCACATGTCTGGAAATTTTGTTGAACTATGGTATGGGGCAGAATGACGGTACCACTACAAGAATTGAGGGAATGATGTTTTTCAATAGTGACAGGAACAGTATCGATATGGGAAAGACGAGAAAGCTCATGAGCCTGGGTAGCATTCTGTACGGTGACGATGCGCGTACCGCTCTTAAGAGCATGAAAAGAAATATCTTTACCAACATGGCGTAGGAGTGCCTTGCCAATACTGTGGTCAGAAAGATAGGCAGTAGAGGAAGTCGGTCGTAAAGTGAAGAATTTAGTCCATTGTGCAGTCTGAAACTGAGCGTGGAAAGGTAGTGAAGGACGTGTCGATCTTTTCTGAGAAGAACGAGAAGGTGGAGAAGTATCATCAGCAGGTAATTGTCGTTGGCGTTTAGGCGTGGGACCAGAGTTGGTCCGACGTGGAACGGGCCGGCGATTCGAAAATTGCCGCACCGTAGAGGGAGAGGCCGGAAGCATAGTCAGAGGAGAGCGAAGGTCAGATAAATCGAAGGAGTCAGTCGAGGCCTCAGTACCTGAAGCGGGTGAGGAAACAGCACCGGCAAGAGGTACAGAGGCATGAGGAGTGTCCGAAGAGTGGTCCAAAGACGAGGCGGGGTCAGAACGGGGTGCGGTATCAAGAAGGGGCCCGGGGGTAGCAGGTTCATGGACTAGGGCTGCCATGGTTAGGTTACTTCTTTCTTTTTGTTTTTAAGAAAAAAAAAGAAAGAAAAGAAAATAAAAATAAAAAAAAGAATAAAAAAAGGGGGGACCGGGGAGGGATAGTTCCTAGGAGGAATGAAAGGGCCAGAAATCTCCCTCCGCGCCCAAGAGGACCTCAGCACCGCAAGTAGCGCAGATGCAGCATGGAACCCATGCCATACCCTACCCATCATGCCAGTAAACCAGCAATCTGGGATAGCAACCTCACATCTGTCGAGCTACCTCGGTGGACAAAAGAGAGGGCGGCCAGATATCTGCCACAAAGCATACCTCCTTTGGCCACCACCCCCAGAATCCGAAAGGTGGCTTCCAGAGATACACCCGTCGCCTGAAAGACACCCAAAGCCATCCTCCGGGATACCGGAAAGAGATCGGGACATCCCCAGGCAATCCAGATTCCACGGCAAACTACGCCACCGCCAAGAACCTCAACGGAATGGGATGGACCCCGGTACCCTTTCCCCTACCTAGGAACTAGCGCGCCTGTGGGAGAAATCCCAAAGGACAAAAAGAGGAAGGGCAAAAGGGAGGAGTGGGGAGGAGGAGGAGGAAAGGAAAAAGGGGAGGATGGGGAGGATGGGATAGGGAACGGGGGACTGGGGGGTAATTAGGTTCGGTCTGAGGAAGTAGACCGACAGGTCTAATTCCTCAGACCAAGAGCCTCTTCACCACACCAAGGAGCCCCCCTTGAAGAGGTGATGGCAATGTATTGCTAATTATAACAGATTTTCCGAGAGAAAAATTTTTGTATAAAAAATTGGGAGGGGGTAAGAGAGGGAAGGAATATTTGATACTGTAATCTAATTATTTTTTATTCCTGCAGATGTTGGGACTGTCATGTGCCGTGAACATGGAAAAAGATTTTTGTCTTCTCACATCACGTTCTGTTAAAACTCTTCATCTTCAGCTTTGCTCTCATTTAGGCAACCTGTCAAACCTGAAGTTTTTCCTACAGCACCTGCTACCTAATTTTCCAAACTTGAGGGCACTTTCCCTGGATCATCGAGATGGCACTCTGGACTTTGAGTTACTGGCACCAGTATGTCAAGCAGAGATCAATGTCACGAGATGCAAACCAGAATTTTTCCAGTTGCCAAAAAGAGATTGCTCGTGTGGCTCCCGGAACACGTTTTCTCTGTATGTGATGTAAACATATCAGAACTCAGTCTAAGAATTGTGTGCACTTGCTGCAAAGATGTTAGCATCATTCTCTTTCATACAGCTTGGTTAATATTTTATAATGTGGCAAAGATGTCAATTTTACTGTCAAAAAATTGAATATTGCTCTTAAGAATAACCAATGTCTCTTTTTATAATACATGCTACATCACTAGTGCTAATACTCATGTATATACACTGTGTTATGGTATACATCTTGAACCATGTGGTGTCTATGAACTAACCCTTCAAATATTTTTGTATAAAAAAATTTGTACATTATTCAACAAATTGACATTTTGCTCACATAATTTCTCATTCATACACAGTGACACATGGTACGTAGTATGGCAGGAAAGACTCGCATAAAATGCACATTGTATATACAGTTATTTTGGAATTTGTGGATCATTATTTATTTAAAAACTTTACAATAAGTTTCTAAAGTTGGTAAATCTTTATACAAGCTCAAGCTCTAAAATTATTATTATAATCATGGTAAGAATTAAAACTGTAGGTATAGAAGTGGTTCATACAATGCTTGGAGAATGGGAAACAATCACATCTAAGGGAGGATAGGTCCAGTTCCTTGGATCAAGATCCTTTTATCAGTTTAAAGGCACTTCCATGGAGGGCAATGAATTTGTAACCATAACAGCATTGATCTATTCCTTCACTGGTATGGGGGTTACTTAAAGCTGAGAAAAAGCAAGTCTTAGGAACAAACTAGTAGCTTTGAATCAAACCTGATGAACTTCCCTTTTCCAGGTGTTGTATGACCCCTCACTTCCACATCATTTTAATAATCTTCCAATGGCATCCTTGCAGCCCACCTATTAGAGGAAATATAGGCCCTAATAATGGCAATATTTACTGTATTAAGAGCTTGACTTTCTTGTGTCAGGAATTTGTAATTTAAAGCTACACATTTGAAAATAATTTTGATATAAATAGTTATTGGCAGGAGCCTGGTAGACCTACAAAACTTCATGGAATTTTTTTAACAAAAACTGGGAATGTACTCCTTATAAAAAGTAATTGTCATTACCTGACTATTCACAAATAATTGTCACTTAAGCTAGGAAGCTGATGATGTTTTGGTCCATCCTGGATGATAATAAATCACAACACAACTAAAGAAAAAGCAGAGCCAAGACAGGCTGGGAGGAGGGAATAAAAAAAAGTGGTAGGAGTAATAGTAGAAATGGTAGTAGTGGTGAAAGTAGAAAGTAGAAAGTAGCAAAGATCAGATCAACTTACAAAAAAAAAAAAAAAAAAAAAAAAAAAAAAAAGCAGCTATTCTATTAACAGATCCTTTGCCAAAACTGTCTACCGTTCTTCTAGCCTTTACAGACAGTCTGTAGACTCAGCCCTTATACACAACATTCCTAATGATAACATAGGAGCTAAACTCAAGGGTCATACAATACTGCACACATTCCTAATATGACAGTTCTGGCTTTTTCTGTTGATGCCTGCCTCTTTAATATATTCTCAAATTCTCCAAGTCTTCAAAACACTCAGGACAGGACTTGACCTTTTTTTATTATCACACTGGCCGATTCCCACCAAGGCAGGGTGGCCCGAAAAAGAAAAACTTTCACCATCATTCACTCCATCACTGTCTTGCCAGAAGGGTGCTTTACACTACAGTTTTTAAACTGCAACATTAACACCCCTCCTTCAGAGTGCAGGCACTGTACTTCCCATCTCCAGGACTCAAGTCCGGCCTGCCGGTTTCCCTGAACCCCTTCATAAATGTTACTTTGCTCACACTCCAACAGCACGTCAAGTATTAAAAACCATTTGTCTCCATTCACTCCTATCAAACACGCTCACGCATGCCTGCTGGAAGTCCAAGCCCCTCGCACACAAAACCTCCTTTACCCCCTCCCTCCAACCTTTCCTAGGCCGACCCCTACCCCGCCTTCCTTCCACTACAGACTGATACACTCTTGAAGTCACTCTGTTTCGCTCCATTCTCTCTACATGTCCGAACCACCTCAACAACCCTTCCTCAGCCCTCTGGACAACAGTTTTGGTAATCCCGCACCTCCTCCTAACTTCCAAACTACGAATTCTCTGCATTATATTCACACCACACATTGCCCTCAGACATGACATCTCCACTGCCTCCAGCCTTCTCCTCGCTGCAACATTCATCACCCATGCTTCACACCCATATAAGAGCGTTGGTAAAACTACACTCTCATACATTCCCCTCTTTGCCTCCAAGGACAAAGTTCTTTGTCTCCACAGACTCCTAAGTGCACCACTCACCCTTTTCCCCTCATCAATTCTATGATTCACCTCATCTTTCATAGACCCATCCGCTGACACGTCCACTCCCAAATATCTGAATACATTCACCTCCTCCATACTCTCTCCCTCCAATCTGATATCCAATCTTTCATCACCTAATCTTTTTGTTATCCTCATAACCTTACTCTTTCCTGTATTCACTTTTAATTTTCTTCTTTTGCACACCCTACCAAATTCATCCACCAATCTCTGCAACTTCTCTTCAGAATCTCCCAAGAGCACAGTGTCATCAGCAAAGAGCAACTGTGACAACTCCCACTTTATGTGTGATTCTTTATCTTTTAACTCCACGCCTCTTGCCAAGACCCTCGCATTTACTTCTCTTACAACCCCATCTATAAATATATTAAACAACCACGGTGACATCACACATCCTTGTCTAAGGCCTACTTTTACTGGGAAATAATTTCCCTCTTTCCTACATACTCTAACTTGAGCCTCACTATCCTCGTAAAAACTCTTCACTGCTTTCAGTAACCTACCTCCTGCACCATACACCTGCAACATCTGCCACATTGCCCCCCTATCCACCCTGTCATACGCCTTTTCCAAATCCATAAATGCCACAAAGACCTCTTTAGCCTTATCTAAATACTGTTCACTTATATGTTTCACTGTAAACACCTGGTCCACACACCCCCTACCTTTCCTAAAGCCTCCTTGTTCATCTGCTATCCTATTCTCCGTCTTACTCTTAATTCTTTCAATAATAACTCTACCATACACTTTACAGGTATACTCAACAGACTTATCCCCCTATAATTTTTGCACTCTCTTTTGTCCCCTTTGCCTTTATACAAAGGAACTATGCATGCTCTCTGCCAATCCCTAGGTACCTTACCCTCTTCCATACATTTATTAAATAATTGCACCAACCACTCCAAAACTATATCCCCACCTGCTTTTAACATTTCTATCTTTATCCCATCAATCCCGGCTGCCTTACCCCCATTCATTTTACCTACTGCCTCACGAACTTCCGCCACACTCACAACTGGCTCTTCCTCACTCCTACAAGATGTTCCGAGTATCTGTTTCTCACCTCTCAAAAAGCCTGTCACTGTCTAATATTTATTAAGCCCATGAGTATTTATGTTATCACATCTTCCCTAGTTCTCCTGTCCTCCAATGTCATTAGATTCCATTCTGTTAGCCTCTCCTTGTAGCTCATCTCCTGTAACTCTGCAACAAACCTCATTGCCTACTTCTGCACGTTCTCCAGTTTCTTAATGTACTTTTTCAGGTGTGGGTGCCATGTTGGTGATGCATACTCAAGATAGACCTGTGACTATGTTAAATAAAGGTCCTAGAGGTTATTCGGCTTTGAACCTCAAGCGATATACCAGGCAAAACAAATTACCTCTAGGTCTTTACTGAGTGAGGTCTGCAGCCTGTCCCCTTCAATAACGTGTCCAATCTTCTCGCTCCCTCCTCATTCTTCATAACTTTGAATTTGTTGTGGATGAATTCAAACCACTCTCCAACCAATCTTGCAGTCTGTCCAGATCCATTTAAAGCCTTTCACTTTCCTCATCTAATCTTATTCTCCTCATTAGCTTTACATCTGCAAACATGGATTCAATCCCATCTGGAATGTCATTCACATATACCAGAGACAGTATTGGTCCTAACACCAATCCCTGTGGACCCTTGCTAGATATTGTTCTCTATGCTAACGTCTCATTCCTGATGATCACTTTTTTGTTTCCTTTCTCCGAGGTTCTCTTTGAGCCACTGGAATACTGTACATTCCATTATTCTTCACTTACCCTAGCATTTTGTGGGAAAATATTATATATCTTGTTACAGCAAAATGCAATCTACCCGTCCTTCTCTCTCTCTCGTCTCACATCTCTTTCTTTGTAACAGAACTCGATAGGTTGTAATGACAAAATTTGTCAACTCTGAACCTGTGCTGGTTATTGTTGATGAAACCAATTTCTCTCCAACTAATCTGTAACTCTCCTGATAATGTTCATTACTGTTGCATGGTATGCATGTCAGAGAAACTGGTCTGTAGGTAAACACTTCCTGTCTGTCTTCTGCCTTAAATATAAGGACTACATTTGCTGTCTTCCAGATGTCTGGCAACTCTCCCATATCCACTGATTTACTACAGATCCTAACTAGTGGTACGGATAGCCCTTCTATTCCCTCTTGCAGAATCCAAAGTGATGCCTTGTTAGGTCTTATTGCCCTTGATGTATCCAGCTCCATTAGAAGTATCTTTACCTCTCCCCATTTTGAGTTTGTCGTTCAGTACCTGTCTTGCGTACATTGTTCCCCAAGCTTTTTGGCATTGTCCATATTCCCATTGAGAAGGATTCTTCAAATTCTGTTTGATCAACACTTCACAGACTTCCTTGTTTTTTTTTGTGAATTCTCTTCCTCCTTTATTCAGTCGAATTACTTGGTCTTTTACTATCATCTTTCTTTTTATGTGGCTGTGATGCAGGTTTGGTTGAAACTAGGGCGTTGTTGCTGTCATTTTCAAAATGTTACTCAGCCTCTCTCCTCACCCCTTGCATATTTGTTTCTGACTAATCTGCTCACTTCTCTTTTCTCATTTGTCCTTTGTTAATCTGTAGTGTTTCCATGGTCTTATGTTTCTCCTTTTTGCCTCTCTGCATCATTGGTTGCACCAACGGCTCTCTGTTGTTTCCACATCTTCTGAGTATGAAGTTCTCCTTGGCATATTCCAGCTTGGTCCTACAGCTTCTCATCTGCTGACTTTCCCTCCAGTTCTCCATTCCACTGTACTGTATTCAAGAATTTTCTCTTCTTTCAAAATTTCCTTTTCTAAAGTCTATCATCTCACACCCTCCACCTGTCATTTTCCCCTCTATCTTTGAAATCACGAGTCTATGCTGAAGGTTGGGATTTTCAGTAGTTGGTCAGGCAGAGTAAGGGATAGGAGTTATGAAAAAAAAAAGTTCAGAAATTAATTCTACTTACTATACCTCAAGGACGAGGATCTCAGAGCCATGAGATGAGGTACTCCAAGACTGCACACATTTTATACTTATGGTAATGTACAAGCACTTCCAGAAAGATAAATTTGGGAGTAAGTAACTGTATATGTATTTTTCTCTGGTCATCCTGGAAATGGTGGGAAACATGTTGAAAAATGCCATAAATGGTGCTGTAATTGAGCTACAGGATTAAAACAAAACACTTTTGAATGTCTTCATTTGTACTTAAGTCCTACATCACCACAAAAATTAATGCTATTATGACAAAGTTACATACTTAAAAATAACATTTGCTTCTGACATTTTTGGGAATGCCCATTTCTGCATAAACAAATTTAAGTATAGCATTAGTAATAATCTTAACAAAAATCAAATTCACTCATAAAATGTACTGCATAATATTGAAGATTCTTCCTGCCTTAAGATATTATGTAACATCATACTTGAAGCAATCAGGCCAGAGTGACAAAGAAACAGCAGGTGTTGAGGATGCTGTCATATCCTGGCTAACCTTGAGGGTTTCGCCGCATTTTAGTATGGCTATTTAACCCAGGGTTTTGATGTACCAGTACGCCTAAATTCTAGCGCCAAATCTAGTGGGAGAAAACTGTAGGTATACATATGAGCAATGGGTTTATAGGGTTTCAAAGGTGCAGAATAAAATCCTGCAGCACACAGTGTATAATGAGGAAAAAACTTGATCTGTTTTTTGGAATAAAACAGTGACTTTGCACTGTATTTTCATATGGTATTTATTGTTGTATTCTAGTTTTCTTGGTCTCATTTTTATAGAATGGAAGACATATTACAGAAATTGAGAGATGATTTTGACTGGTTTTACAATGAAAAGTACCTTGAAATTGAGCTCAAACTAGCAGAAATGTTTGATTTTACCAAAGTTCAAAAGTAAACAAATCATGCTGCCGCCCAATACACGCCAACTGGTGAGTCTAATATTCTCGCAAGTGCGCCCAATATTTATACCATTTTTTACACTAATGCAGTAGTCTGTATAACAGTAAATCTTCTATTTTGTGAGAATAAAAATTCAAAGTGGAAAGCAAAAAGAATGGCAAATCTGACACAGACTAATGAACAGAGGAAATGTCATTTTAGTGCCAGAATGTTCTTTCTTGTTTATTCTGGACCCGTTTGGAAATTGGCATCTTTTGAAATATGTGTGAAATTGGCAAAATTATAAATTCTGACCACTGTACTGGAGCAGTTGAAATTAAAATGGGTGGTTTCTGCACCTACTACGAAACAAATGGAGTTCTACGTAAATATTATTCATGTTTTTTTTGTCGACTAGTACAGGAATTGGCCAAAACAGGGCCTGGGGTGGCAAAATCGCCGATACGTGAACATCGCTGAGACCGCTTAACTTCGCGTAAGAGCATAATTCCCTAAGTTTTCCATCAAATTTCATATTTTTGGTGATTGGTGATAGGGAAAGATTTTCATCTTCTCATAAGAATTTTTTTTTTTTTTTTTTTTTTTTTTTTTTTGAAATTTGGCTCGACCCTGAGAACGAAGTCTCGAGAGGGCCTGTCAACCCTCAAAGGATTAAGGAAAGTCTTCTAGGCCATGGGAAGCTCTCGATGCAGCTGCGTAGCTACCATACACATAGAGCGTGAAGAGTTGACGCCACATCGGTCAAGAGACCTGATGCTCCAATCCTGCAAAAATAGAAGATGCTTCAATACTCGCAAACATTTTTCAGATAAAGAACCTTTCTCAATGTTTTCAAGAATGAGAAAATAGTCAAAGAACAAACACATTTAAAGAGGTTAAGAGAAAGTTATTTTGCAACTTAGTCTACTCCCATCTTTCGATGCAAATCACAGTAAAACATTTAAAAATCTCCAGAAATCATTCTTCATTTTATTATTTTTTCTTATAATACATCGCCATCTCCTACTGAGGCAAGGTGACTGAAAAGAAGAAGAATGCTTTCAAAGTTTTTTCTTTTTTACATTTTTTTTCAAGAAACTAGCCACATCCCACCAAGGTAGGCAACCTAAAAAGAAAAAATGGCAAGTTTCCTAATTTTACATATAGTAATTATAAGCAGGTGAAGAGGTTAATAGCAATTTGCTCCTCTACATTTTGGTCACCTCTTATGACATGCATGACTTACAGAGGAAGGATCTTTCACTTCCCCATGGAGATATTATTATAATCATCCAGACCTGAGGTTACAAGGTGGTTTGGATTTTAGAAAGCATGGAGCAGGAATAGGTCTAAGAGGGTATAATTCTTCCAGGTCTGGGGTGGAGAAAGGGGAGGAGCAGAGGTTGTCTAGAAGGGCTGAATGGAGGGGTAAATATTGTGTGTTGGGGCTTCCAAGATCTAGCAGGCCTGTGCGAGTGCTCTAGATAAGGTGTAAACAAGTGTTTTTATTACTTAATGTACTGCTGGAGTGTGAGCAAGGTAACAATAATAATAATAATTTCGGATTTTTTATTATTCTTGAGCACCTGTTATTTTTAAAATTCATGCTCACAAGTGTAACAACAAAACACTCCAAGGTCCATGTTCACCTAACAGCAAAACATAGGTACTCAAGTGTTATTTCTTGATCATTGTCAGCACATGTTGGGGGACAAAATTGAATCTAATTTGCCAATAATGCTCTGCAGTTAACAAGGGGCTTTCTTTATAATATTATGTCACTGATACCATTATGCCTGTATACCTTGTACATGTACTGGTGAAACAAAGATTATTATTATTAATCTCCTAATTATTACTTTTTTTTTTTTATTAATACATTTTATCTTGTGGATAATACACAATGCAAATAAAATAACACACTTTGGGATTTTCTTACCTGAACATGTGCTGTTAACCCAGTCATTCCCAAGTTCCTCCTGATGAGAATTAACCAGACAAGAGCATCCTTTGGCTGCTCTGATCCCACCAGCAGGCTTAAATCCAACCTGCAATTATTAATAGCACATGGGGAAAGTATTAACTCCATAAGGGGCATGCAGCAACTGGCAAAAAGGAGATGAAACAACTGTAAGGATCACAAAATGGGCTATTCTAATTTCTCTGCAATAACATATCACTGGCAATAAAATATGCCTGAAGAAGGGTATTAAAAAATAATTCAGAAATAACTGTCCAGATACAGAGATCATAATATAATTTCCAACATGATAAAACACACAAGAAGCAGAGATCCAAATGCAGAAATACAATGTAGAAATACAGTGGACCTCAACTAGCTATATTAATCCGTCATGAGAGCTTCATCATGCAGAATCTAAATAATCGTTAGTCAAGTTAATTTTCCCATAAGAAAGAATGAAATCAAATTAACTGCAAGGTAAGATAACTAAAGATGAAAAAACTTTTACTACACAAATATTAATTTTAATACACACAAACTGAAGCAAAGACATGCACAGTTACATGACATCACTCCTTATTGAAGATCTGGTGATGACTGATGCATGGAGAGTAGAGACTGTTGATCTTCTTAGTGTTCAAATGTAAACTCTTCCATTAGCACTTGAGGAAAGTCTTTTCTGGGGTTACCCTTGTTCTTTTTAATGCCATTTAGACCAGAGTTTCAGAGTCACTGGACTTCTGTCGCACAAATATATCTGTCCATAGATAACTGTACCTCTCTGCCCTTATGACTTTCCAAAGTGGTTCACAACATTGCTGCGTGTCACAGCACGCTTCAGGAAGGCTAGGGGTGATTTTCATCAAGTGCCTTGCACTTGCCAATTTGCACACATTTCCTTAATCTTAAAGTAGATAACTTCAATTCTCTCTCCTCCAAGCAGTTTCCTGTACCTACCCTTCTGTTCAAGATGACCAGTAGCTCATCAGTGGCACTCATCATTGGTCCTCTCCACCAGCTCTTCCACATCCTCTCAACAAACTCCAACTCAAGGATCTCCTAATGCCACAAATGGATTCTCACCTGGTATAGGACCTCAGGGGCACCCTGCAAACCCTTCAAAATCCTGGTCTAAGATCTGGCCAAGCAGTTTTTTCCAAGCAGAGTCTGCATCCTCAGCACTTCCTCCCAAGCCTTAGCCCATAAATGTTTGAATAACTGAGGATGGTAAAATGATCTTCCAAACTTCAGAGCCAGTTGAGTTTCTGAGGTCACCAAAGCACCTTCTTTCTTCAAACATAGCTTTGGTGTGTAGTTTGAAGAAATGACCATTATCCATGGGCTGCAGGAGGAGAGTGTATGAGAAGCCCATGTCCCTAGAAAGCTGCCTACAAGCCCTGGGAAGGATGACCAGGAGCATTGCTCCACAATTAGAGGTACTTAAGGTCTATAATTTCTTTTCACTAGGCAATCTACATTTAGCAAATGCATGGTAAATCTAGTCATAGAAAGTCCCTATGACCCATGCCTACTGTTTGGCCTCCACATTACACACACAATTAGCCTTGATCATATTTGTTTTTCCTGAACACTGGAGTTTCAGAGTGATACACCAATAAAGGTCATTTTGTACCACTCATTGTATTGGCACACATCAACAGAGTGCTCATCTTCATAGGTTTATGTCCTGTGGAGCTCCTTTTCCCCTGATAATGCAGGTCCTTTGCTTGGTACTCTTCTTCCAAAAACAGCCTGTTTCCATCACACTAAACACTTGTCTAAATGTCCTTCTGTCTGGTGTACTCCTTGAATTCATGCAATATATTTTTCAGCCGCTTTTGTGGTCCGAACTGGCAGCCTCACCATGCCTTATCACACTAAGTGAATGCCACTACGCTCTTAAATCTCTCAAACCAACCTTTGCTGGCCTTAAATTCACGCATCACTAGTTGGCATTTTTTTAATTAAATCACATGCAAACTTCCTGGTCTTTTCACATATAAACGCTTGAGATGCTATCTCCTGCTATCTGTTTCTCGCTTATCCACACACATTAAGAGCCCCAACATCTAGCACTTGCGCTTCTCTCAGTTTCCGAAACATAGTTGCACCTTTGGCAAGAGCAGCCTTTGATTGGCCGCTGCCTGCACAGTAGCTATGGTTGATTGGGGTTTATTATACAACCTGACCAGCTCAAGAGACACTGTGACTCCACTTTCTACATACTTAGCAATGATCTCTTTCTTCATCTCCACAGTAATTTCACCCTTTTGCATGTAGGTTGGCACTAGCTTTGGGGCCCATGGTAACTTATTTTGCAGGTGCAATCACTACAGCGCTGTGATAATATGAAATGTTCCAGTTGTATGTTTGGAAGCCACCACGGTGGCTAGTTTGTAAACACCGGCACCACGTGATATGAGGCGCCAACAGGCCAAAGTGGACGCTGCCTCTCGCATAGAATGAAGCCAGCGCCGGCCGGGGTTTTTAAGCCAGTCGCAGGCAAAATTTTTGTGCTAAAATGTATCGCTAGTCAGATTTTGATTTAATCGCCATCGCTGGTTGGAGGGTCCACTGTAGTTGTGGAAACATAAACATATGCAGTCATCACAAACAGATCTGCTTAGACTTGCACGCCTACTTCGTGTGGTTTAAACTGTTAATAAAGGATCACATTAAACTGCATATGTGTTTATGTTTCCATTGTGTCGGTATTTTATACCATTTATTTCTGAAATAGTTGTAGCGCACACTAGTGAACATCACATTGCATCATAAAGATTATACTTTCAATTATTACCACAAATATTTTATAACTTTTCATATTGCACTTTCCAAAGGGAATAGCTGAATACCCCCAAAATAAACAGCAACACGTCACAAGAAGCCTCACCTATGCCCCAGTGACGCTGGTAAAATCTCTGATAGCTCTGCACACACACCTACAGGAAGAGGGCATTTTACTCCCTTCCTTGCCAGTGGAAGTTTTAATGAAGTCTGCCCCTGCCATCATTGCTACAAGGGAAGCCTTGTAAACGTTATTCAGACCCTACCCTCCAACAGCCAGAATAGCTTCATGTAGCATCACATGCTCTCAGATTGCTCAGCTCATCGCACAATCCTGTAAACAATTTTAAAAGGCGTATCAGTGTACCAGATATTTTTTCCAGGCACTGTGTTAACATTATGAGTTTAGCACTTCTCCCCCGAAGCCATAAAAAATACCAACGCTCCCTGAAATGTTTACAGCTGAGAAATGAACTATATTTAATACACAATAAAATACTGTCAAAAACATTGAAATTTAAGAAACATTACAGCAGAACTATTTAGAATTAAACTATAACACAAGATAATGAAAACAATATAGCAGATTTATAGATTCTCTCATCATCCACAACTAAATGAACACATAATAATGCAGATGTCACAATAAACAAAATGAATGCTATTAATATGGCAATAACATATGGTCAACAAACACACTGCGCCAAATGTCGTAAAATACAAAAGCGTGTTATATTTAGAAAACTAAAATCCATCCTCCAGTATCAAAACCAATCCTGAGGAACATACTGAAAATTGGGTTACATTCCACTGACCTCTTAAAAAGCTGCATGTTTTCTGAAAGATCATAAAACCTGAAAATTATAACTTTCATCTTACCTTACACTGTCACCGATACTGCTTGTCGACTTCAAGTGTGTGGTTGGGTCGATAATGGCAAAGGTGGATGGCTGAGGTTCTTGTACGATGTGATGCAGAGTTGTCAGTGGTTAATGATTGTAATGGAGTCCCAAGGAATTATGTATGAAATGCTTCTCTGCTCTGTTTTCCACCAACAACTTATAATGAGTGGGTAATAATGCACATCCACTGCAGACCCCCGCTTCTAGACATGTCAGTGTATTTCACTGAAAACATATCCTAGCTGCCTTGGAACTTAGGGGACCCATTTTTTTCTTTACTAATGCAAGTTTTAACAGTACATGCTTTTCCAAAAAATACTCCTGCATTAAAGTCAGCAGGAAATTTCAGCTACCACTTGATTAGAATGGATAATTTCACCATTAAACTTAATATTATAGCCTTACTGTACCTTCTCAGTTTTAAATTCTCCTCTAGTTATAAAACCAACAGTTTCAATATGAAAAGGGGTTGTGCTGTATTATCTGAGCATCAAGCAGGCCTTTTTTTTCTCTCTCCTCAATCCATTCAGCAAATTTTTCCATTTTTATTTATATGTACTGGCCTCAGGAATGTCTTCAGCACCTCAGTTTCTGTAATTGGTCATTACAAAGGCTCTACTTTCTTCTTATTGTTTCTGATGGTGCACATGGACGATCCAAGACCAAATGAGCGGGCAGCATTCATTACATATGCCACATGCCAGCGTATCTAAAACTTTCACGTATTTTCTTATATACCATCAGCGTTTCATACTTAGTCATCTGCTTAGACCTCAAGAATAAAGTTATATTCCTTTGAGTGCCCAAGATATATCTAGCACAAAGTGATTGTGCAATGCTTTGCACAACGAAAGGTCATTTCCAATGTGGTGATCTACCAGGCAACTGGCATGGTAGCAGGGAATATGGGGGGGGTGAGAGGAGGTGAGGGCAAAGTTATTACATTGCACACTGTGCAATATAATAATCCTGCATCTACACTAATCCTTACTAGCTAATATTAATCCCTTTCATGCTCTATATTTTTCCAGTTCAAATTCTCAGTCAAGTGCTAAGACTATCATATATCCAATCCATGCTCTAGTTCACAGTCTACTGTACAGTGTCTTGTACTATTACACAGGCTAAATGATGTTAAATTATCAGTTCCATTAGCAGGAGAGTTTCAAAAGAGAACACCTGAGACAATTAACACAAAACTGTAGAACATGCACATGTATTAGCTGGAAACAAATGGCATAAAATATCGAGACAATAAAAATATAAACACAAATGCAGATATCGTTATCGACCACGCTACCACATGGGCTTTTTCGTCACAAACAGAACACATTTCCGTGAACGCCAGTATTTATAGTCCCAGTGAAGAATGCCGCACGTAGTCGAAGTTGTTGTAGAGTTCGTGTCTTCTGGGTAGTGACTGAATAAAAGTTTAGAGTTATATCTTGCAGTGTTTATGTGATAGCTTGATGAATAGTGTTTTCATAGTGAAACTATTATAAAGAGTAGAAGTCACTATCTTCTCAGTCAGTTGTCGGATACAGAAATAAGTGATGATTCCAGATTCTTTCTCGTATTGGGCGTTGTCTTCTGTACTACAAGTCTTGAGTTTCGTAGTCATCGTTGTATCACGGTACACGCGAGGCATTTTCCTTCTGTGTCGCCGACTGCTTGGCGTATTGGCGTTCTGAATACGCGTTTGAGGTCTCGATTGCGCCTACCACGCATGGGTCTCGTTGCAGTCATTGCAAGGATTACAGCACCTCGCATGCTTGTCCCGTTCAATACTGGCGATGTTCTGATGGTCGTGGTTGCGGAGGCAGATTACTGGAATGATGTTTTGGCGTTGAAACATGCTTCATAATGCGTTGGTGGGAAGGACCATGTGGAGGTCTTCTTTCGCAGTGTCTTCTTCAAGTGCTGAAGATGTATATCGCCGCTCAGAATCTTCGATGAAGATTAGATAGTGGAGTTTGAGTCACCCGTTCATAGTGCATTCTTCTCAGAGAGCTTGAACGTTGAAGCGTTTAGGAGTTATGAGGAGAATGTCGTCAACATAACGGAGCCAGGTGACAGACGAAGGAATAATGGTGGAGAAACGTTCGGCTTCTAGATGTTCCATGTATAGGTTCGCTAGGACTGCACTGAGTGGCGAACCCATGGGTAGTCCAAAAGTCTGCTGAAAGAGGTGATTTTCAAAAGAGAAACACGTAAAGCCAACACATAGTTCAACCAGGAATTCTCGCCAAACACCTCTCGAAACTCTTGGGCACTATCAGTCCAACACATCTCAAACACTCAGGTGATCTTCTCAATCGCATTCGCAACATCAACATCAGGAACAAGAAACTTTCCAGCCTTGACGTGACTTCCCTATTCACTAAAGTACCTACTAAACAAGCCATCGATCTCTTGCGCAAGAAAATTGACGATTCACTTGATCTTCCCATTCCAGCCAGCGACTTCATCGACCTGGTTGAACTATGTGTTGGCTTTACGTGTTTCTCTTTTGAAAATCACCTCTTTCAGCAGACTTTTGGACTACCCATGGGTTCGCCACTCAGTGCAGTCCTAGCGAACCTATACATGGAACATCTAGAAGCCGAACGTTTCTCCACCATTATTCCTTCGTCTGTCACCTGGCTCCGTTATGTTGACGACATTCTCCTCATAACTCCTAAACGCTTCAACGTTCAAGCTCTCCAAGACAAGCTCAACCAGGTCGAGCCTTCAATCCAGTTCACACTTGAAGAAGAGGTCGACAACACTCTTCCTTTCCTTGATGTTCTACTCTGCAAAGCTGACCACGAACTTCGTTTTAAAGTCTATCGAAAACCCACCAACCAAAACGATCTTCTCCACTTCTACTCTCACCACGACACCAAAACCAAACGTGGTGTAATTATAGGCTTCTTCCTGCGTGCACTCAGAATCTGCAGCAACGAGTTCCTTGAGGAAGAATGCACTATAATTGAACAGGTATTTTCCAAACTCCACTATCCTCGTCACTTCATCAGAGACTGCAGACGGCGAGCACTAAACATCTTCAACACACCCAGAGAAGACACTGCCGAGAAGAGATACATAGTCCTTCCCACCAACTCCATTGCCAAACATGTTTCCAACATCTTTGCCAAAACATCATTCCAAGTATCTACCTCCACAACCACGACCATCAAGGACATCACCAGTAGTAGGCAGGACAAGCCTCCATCCTCTGCAGGGGTATACATAATCCCTTGTAATGACTGCAACAAGTTATACGTGGGCGAAACATCAAGGGACCTCCAAACACGTATTTCAGAACACCAATACGCAAGCAGGTCTGACGACACAAGGAATGCCTGCGTACAACACCGTAATTCACACAACCACTTGATAAACTACAGAAACTCAAGACTTATCGCCACAGAAGACAACACCCAATACCGAAGAATCCTGGAGTCATCACTTATTTCTATATCCGACAACTTCAACCAGAATAGTGGCTTCTATAACATAGCTGAACCACTTGCCAAGAAACTTCTTCATCGCTATCCCACATAAGAACACTGTAGAAGGTCTGCTCACAAACTTGTCCAGTCTCCTTTCCAAGCTACCCAAGTTTTTAGACTCTACAACCCAACTCGGTACATCATCAGATGCAGCATTCTTCACTTGACCTCAGCCGGACTATAAATACTCGCGTTCCTTCCACCCCAGGTAGTTCTGTTTGTGACTTGAAAAAGCCCACTGTGTGGGCGAAACGTAGTCAATAAAGGATCACATTATACTGCATTTGTGTTTATATTGCCATGTATTAGCTTCCTGATCTATGAATGTACTAGACCCCCTTATCCATGCATGTACAAGCCTCCTTATCCATGCATGTACAAGCCCCCTTATCCATACATGTACAAGCCCCTTATCCATGCATGTACGAGCCCCCTTATCCACACATGTACAAGCCCCCCTTATCCATGCATGTACAATCCTTCTTATCTTGTACTGTACAGGTATGTACAAGCCTCCCTATTTACCATCTATGCATTCCCTTGTGTCAGACTATCAAAGAGGATACAAGAATGTATTTGCCTCTAGCCAATCAATACACTGATCAGCAAGAACCAGAAATGCTTCATTGCCTCCCTACTGCAAATAACACAGAAGAGGTGAAAACAAATGCAGTGGATAAGGCAACTTGACTACTATCCTCAAGACAATATAAAAGTCAAATAATGTAAAAGAAATGATCTCAGCATGGCAAGAGCTGATGATCCCAAGGGGTCTGTGCAAGGATCAGAATCTGAGGAAGATAGAGCTGTAGAGGCTTGGACATCTAGGTGGCACAGACATGCATGTTAGACTGAAGGAAGTGGAGGTAAGTGGTCTACTGGATTTGAGATGCTGCTGAAGTACAAACATGATAATGTCTACAGAGGAATTTTTTGAAATGAACTATCCTTACTTGAGTTTTGGAGGTTGGAAAGTACCATGCTGGCACTCTGAAAGTGGAATGCAAGATGTTTGGTTGGACAACATTGGCCTGTAATGTCATAGTCCTTCTGGAAAGGCAGCTAAGGAATAAGTAATGGGGAATATCATCATTTCTTGGGTGGGAAACAATGAAAATACTAAAATAAAGTCAGTATTGTGGATGGCTTTTATATTTCAGTGTGTCTGATGGTACAGCAAGCAAATTAGCCAGTGATATGGATGGTGAGGAATACACTTCTTTCATTGTTGTCTGTGAAGGTAGTAATAATCAACTTCCAATGATAATATATAGTGAATTAATCATTTACACACAGACAAGAAGAATAAAGGAATTTCCACGTATGGATACCAACAGACATCTTTTCAATAATGCAAACTCGTGATGGACTCTATTAACAAATGTACATGCTATCACTCTCACCCTTGGGAAACTCTCGTTCACTCACCTTGCCAATTGCCCGTTAAAGCCATTTCTCGATTGATAACGATGTCAATTTCTTTTGCACCATCTGCTACAGTTAGGTGGATCTCTTCAAGCCGAGTCTTCAAGTGGTACTGTCCAGATGGAAATCCTGTTGCCACTGCAAAGTTGATAAATTTTTATAAGAAATACCAACAGTCAGCTCATTAAACATAAAGTGTGTATTTAACCCTTAAACTGTCCAAACGTAGATCTACGTTTTTTCAACATTTGAAAATATGTAAACAAACATAGATCTTTTTTTTTTTTTACATTTGAAAGTGTATAAAAAAAACTTTGATATACATTTTTTTTTGCTATATTTGAAAAATGTAACAAAATGTAGATCTACTTGGGAGCACTACCCATGTGAACGTAGATCTATGTTTGGACGGTTTAAGGGTTAATTGTGAACTCCGATGATAGTAAATCTTCTGATTAATAAAACAAATGGATATGTTTTGCTAACCAGTGACTCAATCCAATACAGAGAAAAATACCACCGATGTATTAGAATGACAAAGCCACATGTGCAACCCACATGTTGTGCATGGGTCTTATTAATCTACCTGTCGGTTTTGTGTACCGTTATTGTATACAGTAATAAACAAATTTATTAATAAAATATATCTAATACAATAATACAAAATGCTTGCTTAATATTAAATGCTTAATAGAGTTTCTGCAAGCCCATCAAAGTTTTCAGGAGAGAGTTGAAACAATTGCTCCATGCTAGGCATATGGGTTTTGTACTTTTTTCAAATATAACAATCATTCATACAACACATACTAAGCTTACATTTATCCTTGAGCCAGATAATCCACAACCAAAGAATCTAGAGGCATTTAATATGTCTCATTTGAGGATAAATTAGTGAAAACAATTTTTTATTTAATATTGTAAACAAGCATTTTCAATATTAGCCAAGACCACAATTTGCCATACCTAGTTAGAACAGGTAAAATGATTTCACATGCCTTGTTGCAGTACCTCAAAACAAGCGCCATAAAATCTTCAATTAAATACAATAATTGATAAATGTTTATTAATCCTATCAAGATAGTCAGCTAGCTCTTGCCAGATCATCATTATTATTATAATAAGATGTCCTGTCTAAGGGCAATGTGTGGTGTAAATATTATGCAGAAAATTCGGAGTGTGGAAATTAGGAGAAGGTGTGGAGTTAATAAAAGCATTAGTCAGAGGGCAGAAGAGGGGTTGTTGAGGTGGTTTGGTCATATAGAGAGAATGGATCAAAGTAGAATGACATGGAAAGCATATAAATCTATAGGGGAAGGAAAGAGGGGTAGGGGTCGTCCTCGAAAGGGTTGGAAAGAGGGGGTAAAGGAGGTTTTGTGGGTGAGGGGCTTGGACTTCCAGCAAGCGTGCGTGAGCGTGTTAGATAGGAGTGAATGGAGACGAATGATACTTGGGACCTGACGATCTGTTGGAGTGTGAGCAGGGTAATATTTAGTGAAGGGATTCAGGGAAACCGGTTATTTTCATATAGTCGGACTTGAGTCCTGGAAATGGGAAGTACAATGCCTGCACTTTAAAGGAGGGGTTTGGGATATTGGCAGTTTGGAGGGATATGTTGTGTATCTCTATACATATATGCTTCTAAACTGTTGTATTCTGAGCACCTCTGCAAAAGCAGTGATAATGTGTGAGTGTGGTGAAAGTGTTGAATGATGATGAAAGTATTTTCTTTTTGGGGATTTTCTTTCTTTTTTTTTTGGGTCACCCTGCCTCGGTGGGAGACGGCCGACTTGTTGAAAAAAAAAAAAAAAAATAATAATAATACGTACTGATATAACTAGGTAGTAGGTTGGTAAACAGCAATCACCCAGGGAGGTACTACCATCCTGCCAATTGAGTGTACAATGAAAGCCTGTAATTGTTTTACATGATGGTAGGATTGCTGGTGTCTTTTTTCTGTCTCATAAACATGCAAGATTTCAGGTACGTCTTGCTACTTCTACTTACACTTAGGTCACACTACACATACATGTACAAGTATATATATACACACACCTCTGGGTTTTCTTCTATTTTCTTTCTAGTTCTTTTTTATTTCCTCTTATCTCCATGGGGAAGTGGAGCAGAATTCTTCCTCCGTAAGCCATGCGTGTTGTAAGAGGCGACTTAAATGCCGGGAGCAAGGGGCTAGTAACCCCTTCTCCTGTATATATTACTAAATGTAAAAGAAGAAACTTTCGTTTTTCCTTTTTGGGCCACCCCGCCTTGGTGGGATACAGCCGATGTGTTGAAAGAAGAGAGAAATTGATAAATGTTTATTAATTCTATCAAGATAGTCAGCCAGCTCTTGCCAGATCATCATTATTATTATAATAATAATACGTACTGACGTAACTAGGTAATAGGTTGGTAAACAGCAATCGCCCAGGGAGGTACAACCATCCTGCCAAGTGAGTGAAAAATGAAAGATTGTAATTGTTTTACATGATGGTAGGATTGCTGGTGTCTTTTTTCTGTCTCAAACATGCAAGATTTCAGGTATGTCTTGCTTTTTCTACTTACACTTAGGTCACACTACACATGCATGTACAAGCATTTATATACACACACACCTCTGGGTTTTCTTCTATTTTCTTGCTAGTTCCTGTTCTTGTTCATTTCCTCTTATCTCCGTAAGCCATGCGTGTCTTTAGAGGTGACTAAAATGCCGAGAGCAAGGGGCTAGTACCTCCTTCTCCTGTATACATTAATAAAGTTAAAAAGAGAAACTTTCGTTTTTCTTTTTAGGTTACCCTGCCTCGGTGGGATATGGCTGGTTTGACGAAGAAAAAAAAATACTGACATACATGAGCAGAAGGGTTACCATTGCTAGGATATGTTCCTTCATGATAAGACTTTAATCAAACCAACAGTCTTAAGAAACACTGCTAAAATGTTACATAAAAGCAAAGTTGAATATAAAGCAATATCAGTATCTTTGTGAGGTTTTTGACACTGTGAATAATTAAAATGTTTATCTGCATTCTGCAAATACAGTGGACCCCCGCATAGCGAACTTAATCCGTGCAAGAGGGCTGGTCGTTATGCGAAATGTTCGCTATGCGAATTAATTTTCCCCATAAGAAATAATGGAAATAAAATTAATCCGTGCAAGACACCCAAAAGTATGAAAAAAATTTTTTTTTACCACAAAAAAATGTTAATTTTAGTACACACAAACTGAAAAAGGCATGCACAATTACATGACACTTACTTTTATTGAAGATCTGGTGATGATTGATGGGATGGGAGGAGGGGAGAGAGAGTGTTAGTGTTTAGAAGGGGAATCCCCTTCCATTAGGACTTGAGGTAGCAAGTCCTTTTCCGGGGTTACTTCCCTTCTTCTTTTAATGCCACTAGGACCAGCTTCAGAGTCACTGGACCTCTGTCGCACAACAAATCTGTCCATAGAGCTCTGTACCTCCCGTTCCTTTACGATTTGTCTAAAATGGGCCATAACATTGTCATTGAAATAGTCACCAGCACGGCTTGCAACAGCTGTGTCAGGGTGATTTTCATCCATAAAGGTTTGCAGTTCAACCCAAGGCACAATGGATTCCACAACTGGCATAGGCTTCTCAGGGTTAGCCCCAAACCCTTCAAAATCTTTCTTAATTTCCATACTAATTCTCACCCTTTTTACCACAGGGTTGGCACTAGAAGCTTTCTTGGGGCCCATGGTCACTTATTTTCCAGAAACAGCACCGAAAACACTGTAATAATACGAAATATTCCGAGTGTATGCTTGAATGTTACCGCGGAGGCTGGCTGGTAAACAATGGACGCTTCTCGGACGAAGGTCGCTGAGCGGGTTTTTGTCCACTATGCGGGGCAAAATTTTGGCGAACAAAGCGTTCGCTATGCGGATTGTTCGCTATGCAAGGCGTTCGCTATGCGGGGGTCCACTGTATATACTGTATCCTCACATACAAAGGAAAGAGATGCAGTATTGACTAATCACATACCTGCCGCTACAGGAATGTCTGCTCCTAT